>NC_058410.1:31403019-31415751 GCF_002201575.2 Neomonachus schauinslandi
CAAAGTTTCTGGAAGAAAACATATTCTTGAGGTAAAGCAGTGTTATTAATTGGAAAAAAACTGCATGGGACAGTTAAGGTCTGCCCACAACTTTCATTCCTGTAGCTAGTGAATTTATCTTAACACAGCTTTCAAAACTGTGGTTAGTTGATTCAGAAGAGCGTTAACTCCCAAATAGATATTGCATATTAATTGATCTTCCATATAAATGAATTCCATTTAGCAGAGCTATGGCCTCAGACTGGGGTTCTGCATGTTCAAGGCAGACAAACACAAAACCTCAGCGTTTCTTCTCTGTCTTGGCATATAGTCACTTTAGTTACCGGTGCAGCCCATAAGAAATGGAAGAAACATCTTGTAAAGAGTTTCTCCCCACACTGGGGTCTCTAAATTCTCCACACTGTCCTATCTTCTCTTCCAGAGCAGGGAACAAGAAGATACAGGAGGCACAGTGACCCTGCCCCACATCCCCGATTTACTGTGCCATCCTGGAGTGGGCCAGGCTGTGGATAGTTTTTTTTTTTTTTTTTAAGAAACTGCCAAGCTGTTTTCCAGAGTGGCTGTACCATTTTCCATTCCCAACGGCAATGTATGAGTGATCCAGTTTGTTGGTAAGTTTTTTTTGTATGAGTGTGAGGTTTAAAAAAATAGAATAATGCAAGAAATAAGGATAGAGGGCTATTGATCAGAGGGAGAATCTATGGTAGTGTTGGAAGGAAAACCATCCAGATTACCTAGTAGAAATGGACTTGAACAATTTCAGGAGAAACCATTCTGGTTAGGTTGACATAGAAGAGATGAAATAAGAAAAACTTTGTGGAAAGAGACAGAAAAATGAGAAAATAGAGAATTTGGATTAATTGATGTGCTTTTAACCAGTTAGTAGTTAGGAACAGGTGGGCCTCTGACCAGCAAGAGTTAAAGATGTGGTTCAGAGATGCACTGGGCATTGCCTTCATAATGGGGCCCCTGTCATGTGGGCCTGAGGCAATAATAATAATGCAAAAATGACTTAGCACACATTATCACCATTGTGCAGATGAGGAAAACCAGCACATAACCTGCTCACAGTCACACAGCTGGAAAGTGGTTCGAACCCAGGCATTCTGGCTTCAGGGTGTATGTCCTTAACCATAACCTGAAACCATCATGACTCATAACTCTAGTGAGAAAAACTCATGTCACCCAAGTTAACGGTAATTAGATGCAGGACCATACAGAATTTAGTTATCTCCACCTTGAGGAAAGTTCTAGAGTAGATCTGTGTAACAATAAAAGAACAGTGTGCTCAAGAGAATATGACATGAATTGAAGAGTCAATTTAGGCCTTGAGAAATAGAAAATGCCCAGCTTCTATTGCTCTTACTTCTCCTGGCCATTTGGTCATCATTCAGTAGAAATCATGCAATCCCACCCCGCCAGTGTCAACCTGGTCTCTATGACTGCTTGAAAGAAAACCCCAGAAATCAGACTTGTCAGGCAAGGATAAAACAAAGACTCCCTTTGCTGGTGCTGGACTAAGGTGGCAGAAACCTCTGGCCAGCTGGGGCTCACCTGGAAAGTAAAACAAAACTGGAAGGTGGGGGCGATTGGAGGAGCCTCAGGCTTTGAGAAAAAAACAAGCAGATGGGATCCCAGGGGCTTGGAGGGCTTCATTTAGACAGAACCTGTAAGTAGTTATCTTAGGCCTCAGACATGTTTTCTATGTCCTTGCTCACTGAAAATGAACAAGGTGAATTATGGCAAATTCTTGCGGCACCTTCATATTGCTCAACAAAACAAGAAAGGTACCATAGCTTGACACTTTTCTATTTTTATTGGTCTTTTTCCTCTGTAAGTTTCTGAGATTTCAGTTTCATTTTTGTACCATTTCCTTTCAAAAACATGTTTCTTCAACAGCTTCATAAATGAAACAAGTGATTTTGATCCATTTCTCTTGGTGGCAGTTATCCTGACTTTGAATCTGGCTGTGTTGGTCAGTTCAGACTGCTGTAAGAGGACGCTGTGGACTGGGTGGCTTATAAGCAACAGAAATTCATTCCTCACAGTTCGTTTGGCAGGGAAGCCCAAGAACCAGGCCCCTGCAGGTTCCGTGTCTGGTGAGGACCTGCTCCCTGGCTGCAAACTGCCAAGTTCTCAGTGGGTCCTCACAGGGTAGAAGGGGCAGGGAAGCTCCCTGGGGTCTTTTATAAGAGCAGGCATCCCACTGGTGAGGACCTCACCCTCATGACTTAACCTCCTCCCAAAGGCTCCACCTCCAAATATCATCACACTGGAGACCAGGATTCAACCTATGATGTGTGTGTGTGTGTGGGGGGGTTTGCAGTGAAGGACACAGACTTTCAGTCTATAGCACCAACCAAGAGAATTTTTTAAAGTTCCTGTTGGTGAATGCAATGGACTTTTGGCAGAGTTGGATCAGAATGCAAGTTAACACTCTGGGGGCACCTGGGTGGTTCAGTCGGTTAAGCGTCTGCCTTTCACTCAGGTCATGATCCCAGGATCCTGGGATGGAGCCCCACATTGGGCTCCTTGCTCAGCGGGGAGCCTGCTTCTCCCTCTGCCTGCCCCTCCCTCTGCTTGTGCTCTCTCACACTCTTTCTCTCAAATAAATAAATAAAATCTTTTTTAAAAAAAGAAAGTTAACAATCTGCAAATAAAATCAACAAGAGAGCCCGTTACCGCTTTTCTTTTGAGGAAGTGGGGGCCCTCAGTATGGGAGCATGCTACCTGCTCTCTGCAGCGCAGCATCCCACGGTCCTAAACTTCTGAGGGCAGAAAGCAGCGGGGCAGGTTGAACCACATGAAATTGCCCTTGCTGTAGGTCAAAAACAGTTAGCTAGTGGCAACTTCCTGTGGCATAGCTCTGTCCATCCAGCAGGCATTCAAGGACCCCTGGACTATCATGCATCATTATTATCTGACCCTCTCTTGGCTTCGGTTGCATCAACTGTCTGAAGAGGTGAGTGCCCACACAAGTGAAGAGCCAGAGGAGGGCTGGTTAAAGTTCCCACTGGCTCTGCTCAAGTTCGGGCTGGTTCTGCTCAAGCTGCCATTTCCTTTCACAGAGGCTGATTCAAACAGTCTTGCAAAGGACACATGCGAGAATCCAGTGCAGGGGCAGGACAGCAACGTTGTTCTTTCTCACCATGTTCTTTTTGGGGGTACAGTATCTTCTTCTTCTTCCTCTTCCTTTTTTTTTTTTTTTTTGTGGCATACAGTATCAAGAGAAAGTAGTTTTAAGAGAAGGGCCTGATTTTTCTGTTTCTTGCTTTCTCTTTGTTGGGTCATCCTTGCTGTCTTTAAGGAAATGCTGTCAATAATTGTACGTGCTATTTCCAACACTTTATTTCTTAACTCACTGATTATCATTTCCTATCCGGGAGAGAGCTCAGACCCGGAGGTCCCGTAGCTTGTGTAAGAGCCTGGAGCTGCTCCTTGCCCTCCCGTGGCTAAGTTCCGTGGCTCCTTTCCTGTGCAGCCACCACCCCGCTGATGTGCACCTGCCTTGCGGGGCGGGGCGGGGCGTGCTTTCCTGCCCGTTCCCTCCCCAGCAGTTCCCCAGCAAGTACCCCAAGTAGACTAGATTCGTTTAACTGAACAACAGTAGTTTTGCAAACTTAACGAATAATAGTAAGCAGTCAGGATCATTACATGACTCAATTGTCGCTCCTTTTTGTTAATTATTGTGATCCCATCATAATCTTACAGAGGACTTTGATGTGTCTTTGCCTCTCAGAGTAACCTTGTGAAGGTGATAGAGCGGGTGCGATTACTTCAACTCTTAGGTGAGTGATAGAGGTTCAAAGAAGGCGAGTGCAAAGCAGAAACCACATCTATTCTTCTACCTTACTACCCAAGTAAAACCTACCCCAGTTGAACACTGTTCTAAGAGACAATCAGATGCACAATTAGAAACAAATATTTGAGCTATGACCCTTTTTATAGTGATTCTTTGACCAAATAATTTTGAATCAGTTGTAACTTTTCACCCTTGTAACTAAATCCATTAATCACAAAATGGTAAATTATCAAGTAGGCACTAGTCATGGTAAATTATGATTCATCAGTGCTCCCTGTGACAAGGTAACATTTTATAACTGAGCTAAACTGAAGAAGTTAAGCCTTACTTAATCGATCACTTTTATGAACATGAAAATCTAAACTGCAAGTTCTAAGTTTTTTTGTTTGTTAGTTGTTTGTTTTAGTGCAAAAAGGTAAGTTTTTATTAAAGCGCTGGGACAGGACCCTTGGCAGGAAGAGCTGCCTGAAAGTTCTATGTCTTGAATTGAATTCTAAAGACTTAAAACAGTATCAACTGCCTCTGTAGCAAATGGTTGTAAAGATGATCCCCTTTTTCTTTATATCGTAAGGATCTTTCTATATTTAAATTGCTGTTTTCCATGCCTTTACTTCTGTAACTCACATCTCAATTTCAATGAAACAATTTTGAAATGCTGCAGAGAAAAAAGGAAACTTGGTCACCATCTTGACTTCACATCAGAAGCCATTGCCCCTTTCTCCCTCCAGCCAGAAACCCTATTTAACACCATCTCTCTCTTTTATAGCCACAAAGAGAAGAAAATCATCCAGGAAACTTGGTGACACTAAGACAAGAAAGACAGATATGGCTGTTTCTGCTCCTACCCTCAAAAAGAAAAGACTGTGGATCTTCTTCACCAGCTTACCTCACTGCTTCCAAGCAAAAGAGATAATGAAGTATCATTAATTGGTGAGTTAAGTCACATGAAAGTAGGTCATGATCTAAATAATTCTTGGAGAGATGGAAAAGGTTGAGAGTCCTGAAGGTGGTCATTTTACTTTATTTTTTTAAAAGATTTATTTATTTATTTTAGTGTGGGGGAAGGAGGGGCAGATGGAGAGGGAAAGAGAGAATCTCAAGCAGACTCCCCACTGAGTGTGGACGACACGGGGCTCCATCTTACAACCCAGAGATCATGACCTGGCTGAAATCAAGAGTTCAACACTTAACCCATTGAGCCACCCAGGTGCTCCAAGGTGGTCACTTTAAATTGGGTTCTTTAAAAGGCTCCGATGTTCAGGCACTTGGATGCAGACATTAAATCAGAGTACAGACACATGCATGATATCTTAGATATAAGGGGAAGATTCTGGAATCAAGAGTGAGAATTTGCACACCCTTCTCTAAGTTACTCTGCTTCTCTGTGCCTCAGATTCCTATCTTATAAAGTGTAAGCATTTTGTTTATATGCTCTCTAAAAGCACTCACAATCTCTAGGAATAGGTTATATTATACCAATGACCTATATTAATATAATAACTATATACAAACTATATATATATGGTATAATCACTTACTAATAATTGATTGTACAATCTGCTACAAATTCATAAAAATATCTATCCCCTCACATTTTCCACTAAAGGGCTTGACTCTTTTCTCAAGTTCTATATGATACAGGTAAGAAGTCATTCTTAAATAGAAAATACTATTCAAAGCAGAAAATATGAGCAGACATGTTTATAGCTCTTAGAACTTTCCTTCACCCAGAACTTTATCTCAGTATGAAGGAAAACACAGAATAATTTTATTTGCTTGTTGCTACTCTACTGTCTCAAAGTATTTGAATGACTTTTACTAAAAGGCCCAAATTAACAACAACAACAACAACAACAAACCTAAAAAAGCAACTAGAAAAATCTCTTGTATGGTAGGATTGGGATCAGGGAAGGGAGAACATGGATGTCCTAGGAAGGCATCAGAGGTCACATAATGTATGTGTATTCTTAAAACTCTTTTATATGATTAATTTGTCTTTAGAAAAGTGAAAGTTATATCTTATCGGGGTTATAATAGAGATTATCTTTATGATCACCAGCCTGAGATACTTCTTCCTTGTATCTACTTCTGAAGGAAGGAGGGAAGGGAAGAAGGAAGGAGGGAAGGAGAGAAGGAAGGAAGGGAGGGAGGGAGGAAGGGAGGAAGGAAGGAAGGAAGGAATGGGAGGGAGGGAGAAGTAAGCTTAGTTCCCTGAGGGCTGGGGCTGGCTAAGCAATGGCCTTGATTTCTTCGCTGGCCTGACAGCAGAGAGCAGCACCTCACAATCAGTGCTTTGGGCACTAAGGATTCAGCAGTGAATAAACTAGGCACAAAATCATGCTTTTATGGAGCACACGTTCTTAGTCTTTAATAGGTAAGTCAGTGTCAATTTGGGTGAACTTCGTTCCTGATATTATACTGTAGTACATTTTCCTAGCAGCAAATATTTTAAAATCATCCTCCTCTTCTAAAAATAGACATGATGTAAATCATGTAACAGAACAGAAAAAAATCGTTAGTTTTTGTAATTTAATAAATGAAATGTTTATTGTATTATGATGTTCCTCATGAGAGTTAATTTAGTTATTTTCTTTCTATCAGTAAAAGGGTACAATTGTATTATATTTGAATTTTTTTTTTTGAATTTGATGTCAAATCTTACCAATAGTAAATGTTTACAATCCTTGTAATCCTTTCTGGTTGTATTCATTGAATTGCAATATTTTTTTCCACAAAAGTGGTCAGGCATAATATTCAGAAGATTATAAAATAAGACCCCGCTAGCTGGCAGTAAGTTTTATGTTATATAAATGCTTCCCTCTCTATAAATACTAAATTAATGGTACTTTCACTTTTAGAACTCACTAGACCTTGGCCACGATCACTTTCTCTCTTCAAATCTCTGTGTCAATTTTTGCTCTAGTCACTCTGCACGTCAGTGCTCTGGGTACTTTTATAGCTGCAGTATATGAACATGCTGTTATATTGCCAAATAAAACAGAAACACTTGTGGGACGCCTGGTGGCTCAGCCAGTTAAATGTCTGACTCTTGATTTTGGCTCAGGTCCTGAGAGTGAGCCCTCTGTTGGGCTCTGTGCTCAGTGGGGAGTCTGCTTGAGATTCTCTCTCCCCCTCTGCCCCTCCCACCCCCTGCCAAATAAATAAATAAATAGATAAATAAATAAATAAAATCTGAAAACAACAACAACACAGAAACACTTGTTCTTCAGGACAACGTCCTACTCCTTATGAACAAGAGTATAGATTTCTAGAGGGAGTGATTAATCAGGCAGCTGGGCAGGTATTCTTTTTATTTCTGCTAATCATAATTTATGGGATGGGAAGGAGCACTAGTAGAAGACTGGAGCGTTGAATTGTCTATGTTACGTATGAAGAAATAACTTTGATTTCACTTGTTTCAAACAGAATGCTCAAATTATTGTGACTCCAGAAGATGTACTTTATGGATGGAAATTTACCAGGGAAACCATTTTTCCTTATCTGGAGGATATTCCAGGACCCCAGGTGAATTGGATTCCATGCTGAGACCCCCAACAGATATTTTAACTATACTCATTGTTTGTGCAAAAATGCTGTAATTCTCTAAAATGTGCATGTTCACCACAGCAAAAATGATAAATCCTGAACTATCACATATGTGGCATATGATATTGTTATATCTACTTTGGCATTTGTTTAAAAAAATTGTGCTTAGATACCATTTAACAATCATTTATGATTGAATAGCTTTATTAAATTTGGAGAAAATATGTGAACAAGATATTTATGGCTAGGATTAGAAGCTAAGTGGAAGAGAATCTCGTGAAGTCAAATAATAAATTAATTTCTGAAGTGGACAGTGGGCTGTGTTTGGGAAATATTCCAAGGTCTCCACTGAAGGTACCATACTTCAATCTCAGGGAGACTTTCTGTTCCAGAATCTAATTCCTAGAAAGAAAGACCTCACTATGTCTATTCTTGTGAATCATAAGACCTTATGCTTTAAAACTTTGTGTTTTCCTTGGCTCATAAAGCTAATTTTCCTGAGGAAAAATAATCTAGAAACTTTCTAATATAAAATATTTGGTACAGGTAAGTGCATACTGGCACACACTCTCTCTCTCCTGTCAAATCCTCTCTTACTCTCTCATACTTTCATGCTTTTGTCATTTTTTTTGTTTTGATGGAGGATTATGAATACCATACTTTTTAAAGCATACCTGATTATTCTGACATTTATATAAGGGTTATTAGGAAACAGCTTTTCTTAGCTCTAGAGAGACTCAAAGAAGAAAATATTGGGTGATGTGATGGTAGACAGCTAATTTTCCCATCCTTCTTGTCCTGAGTTGATGCTCTCTATGGCGTTTGTAAATTTTCTTTTGTGCCAGAAAAGAGGTCAATAGCTGGATGGTCTTCCTGTATAGAAGTTTTGAGAATTGGGACAACTCATTTATTTCACAGCTCATGGTAGGACTGAGTTCTGGATTTCCGGTTAAAAACAACATATGTTGTAAATTTATGGACTAGTCAAAGATCACAGCAGCTATGGAAACTAGTGAAGGTTGGGGGAAAGGTTTTTACATATGGTTAGTAAAGAGCTCTGTCACAGCCCACAGTAGAAAGAATGAATTTTTACAGAAAATGGGGTTTGCATCATCAGCCAAGATAGTCCACATTTAATTCACTTACCTTTTCATTCAGTCAGTCATTATTTATTGAACACCTATGACGTGCCAGATACTATTGCAGAAATAGGAGATGTAGCACTTAATAAAATGAAGTTTATGCCCCGCCCCCCACCATGGCTTATGAATATTTAGCGAGAGAAGATAGAGGTAAATAAACTCACGTATTATATAGAATTTTGTATGGTGATCCGAATGGATATGTTTTGGATGTCAAGGTGACAGGGTTTGTTGCCAGACTGTGGGAGGATGAGAGAAAGACAAGCATCAGGAGAGACTTCCGTTTTTGGCTTGAGCGACTGGGGACATGGACTTGCCATTTACAGATATAGACAGCACTGAAGGAACAGTGCGTCTGGGATGCAAATTAGGAAACCAACTTTGTGCATTTTTTTTTTTTTAAAGATTTTATTTATTTGACAGAGACAGAGATAGCGAGAGCAGGAACACAAGCAGTGGGAGGGGGAGAGGGAGAAGCAGGCTTCCCCCCGAGGAGGGAGCCCGATGTGGGACTCGATCCCAGGACCCTGGGATCATGACCTGAGCCGAAGGCAGACGCTTAACGACTGAGCCACCCAGGCGCCCCCAACTTTGTGCATCTTAAGTGAGAGCTGCCCTTTAGACATCCAAGTGGAGGTGTCAACCTGGCAATTACATATACAAGTCTGGCATGAAAGGACAAAGTCAGGACTGGAGATAGAAACCCGAGTTTGAGCACATAGATGATTTTTTAGCACCATAAAGGTTGACCTATGGAGTAAGTTACAGAAGAGAAGAGATCTAAGGCTTGAATTCTAGGAAATTCCAATGTTTAGACTCAGGAGAGGTGAGGAGCATGAGAAGAGCAGCCAGTGAGAAGGGGAATGTGAGAGAGTGGGGTCCAATAAGCAAGGTGAAGTGTTTCCAGGAAAGGGTGTAATTAACTGTGTCAAGTGCTACAGATAAGAATGATCAAGTAAGATGTGGAGCTCATGGTTGGCATTATTAGTAAGAGCTGTCAGGTGGGAAGCTGGTTGGAGAGCTTCAAGAGAGAATGAGAGAGGACAAACTGGAAACAGCAAGATGGACAACCCCTTCCAGAAGTTTTGCTGTAAGAGGGAGGTGAGAAAATATTTAGAGGGGTCTGTGGGTTCAAGAGAGGTTTTTAATTTATTTTTTTAAAGATGGGAAGTACTAGAGCATATTTATGTGTCGATGGAAAGATCCAGTGGAGAGGAGACAATCAACGATGCAGGGGAGTGAATAAGGAATTGCCAGAGCAGGGGCCCCTGGGTGACTCAGTCAGTTAAATGTCTGCCTTCGGCTCGGGTCATGATCCCAGGGTCCTGGGATCGAGCCCTGCATCAGGCTCCCAGCTTGGTGGGAAGCCTGCTTCTCCCTCTCCCACTCCTTCTGCTTGCCTCTCCACCTCCTTGTGTTCTGTCAAATAAATAAAATCTTTAAAAAAATTAAAAAAAAAAAAGGAATTGCCAGAGCAATAGCTATGATGTGGAAAACATTCATCAAGTTTAATTTGTGGCTTTTAATTATGTTCTTTTTCATGAATAGTTTTTATATTGACTTGTAAATTGACTTACACTTAGATTCTTGCTATTGTTTGTTTCTGAATGAAGTGGATAAAATACATTTTTAGGTGAAAATGTCTCCTTAAGAATTGAGATATAATTGACATGAAACGTTGTATAAGTTTAAGGTGTACAGTGTGTTGATTTGATACTATATATTGCAATATGATGACCACCATAGTGTTAGCTAACACTGCTGTCACTTCACATAATTACTATTTCTTTTTTGGGGTGAGAACAATTAAGATCTAGTCTCTTAGCAACTTTGAAGTTCATAATAGAGTATTGTTAACTATAATCACTATGCTATACATCAGATCTTCGGGACGTATTTATTTGCTAGTTGCAAGTTTGTACCTTTAAACAGTATCCCCAATTCCTCCTTCTCCTGAGCCCCTGGTAATCACTATTCTATTCTTTTTTTTTTTATGAGTTCAGCTTTTCTATATTCCACATATAAGTGATTATCACCCAGTATTTCTCTGTCTCTGTCTTTTTTTTTTTTTAAAGATTTTATTTATTTATTTGAGAGAGAGAATGAGAGAGAGAGCATGAGAGGGGGGAGGGTCAGAGGGAGAAGCAGACTCCCTGCCGAGCAGGGAGCCCGATGCGGGACTCGATCCCGGGACTCCAGGATCGTGACCTGAGCCGAAGGCAGTCGCTTAACCAACTGAGCCACCCAGGCGCCCCTCTTTTTTTTTTTTTTTTAAAGATTTTTATTTATTTATTTGACAGAGAGAGAGAGACAGCGAGAGAGGGAACACAAGCAGGGGGAGTGGGAGAGGGAGAAGCAGGCTTCCCACCGAGCCGGGAGCCCGACATGGGGCTCGATCCCAGGGTCCCAGGATCGAGTCCTGGGATTGAGTCCTGCATCAGGCTCCGTGCTCGGCAGGGAGTCTGTTTGTCCCTTCCCCCCTGCTTGTGCTCTCTCTCTCTCTCAAATAAATAAATAGAATCTTTGAAAAAAGAAAAAAGAAAAAAATTTCTTTTAGATTTGGTCACACACCAGTACAAGCAAGACTCAGCTACCTGGTCAAGAACAACACTATGTCTTGGCAAATACTGCTGACAAAAAGCCATGTAGTTCCTAGGACTCCACATGTCCTCCTAATGGCTGTTATCAATACAATACTACTGTGGTGTATAATACAGGGGGAATACTGGTGGCACATTGCCATAGGTAAGAGGGAGGGAGCATATAAAACAGAGGCTGTTATGAGAGTGGGCAATGCTGTATTGAAGAGTCTGATTGTCGTTCCCTAAATACGATGTTACTAGAGATTTTTTTTTAAGTGAGCAATTAAAAAAATGGCATTTTAGCAAAAAAAAAATGATCTGGAAAAAATGTAGGTGTTGTAATAGTGCAGGATTGAGGGTTTTTTTTTGTATATAAAAAAACAGGTAGTTTTAATATCGATACAAAAGATTATAGGTGATTGTTATCTGGGTACCGCTTATATCAAAAAGATACAGAGATGTTTCCAAACTGTATGAATCAGTTTCATAGAAGGTAAATTCCCTATTATTTATTAAATCACAAAAATCATCTTTCTCTTTATTTTCTACACCAGTTAATTTAATTACCCTCTTAAAGGTTTAAGGTTCAATCATAACATTTTTACTTTAAAGTCTGAGTTGAAAGACTAAAATAACCTTATGCCAATGAACTATTGAGACTTCATCAAGATAAAAAGCTTTTGCATAGCAAAGGAAACAGTCAACAAAGCCAAGACAACCAACAGAATGGGAGAAGATATTTGCAAATGACATATCAGATAAAGGGCTAGTATCCAAAATCTATAAAGAACTTATCAAACTCAACACCCAAAGAACAAAGAATCCAATCAAGAAATGGGCAGAAGACATGAACAGACATTTTTCCAAAGAAGACATCCAAATGACCAACAGACACATGAAAAAGTGCTCAACATCACTCGGCATCAGTTAAATCCAAATTAAAACCTCAATGAGATACCATCTCACACCAGTCAGAATGGCTAAAATTAAAAAGTCAGGAAATGACAATGTTGGTGAGGATGTGGAGAAAGGGGAACCCTCCTACACTGTTGGTGGGAATGCAAGCTGGTGCAGCCACTCTGGAAAACAGTATGGAGGTTCCTCAAAAAGTTGAAAATAGAGCTACCCTATGACCCAGCAACTGCACTACTGAGTATTTACCCCAGAGATACAAATGTAGTGATCCGAAGGGGTACATGCATCCCAATGTTTATAGCAGCAATGTCCACAATAGCTAAACTATGGAAAAAGCTGAGATGTCCATCAACAGATGAATGGATAAAGACGATGTGGTATGTATATATACAATGGAATATTATGCAGCCATCAAAAAATCCCAAAATCTTGCCATTTGCAACGACATGGATGGAACTAGAGGGTATTATGCTAAATGAAATAAGTCAAGTATCATATGGTCTCATTGATATGAGGAATTCTTTTTTTTTTTTAAGGTTTTATTTATTTATTTGACAGAGAGAGAGACAGCGAGAGAGGGAACACAAGCAGGGGAAGTGGGAGAGGAAGAAGCAGGCTTCCCACTGAGCAGGGAGCCCAATGTGGGGCTCGATCCCAGGACCCTGGGATCATGACCCGAGCTGAAGGCAGATGCTTAACAACTGAGCCACCCAGGCGCCCTGATATGAGGAATTCTTAATCTCAG
>NC_058410.1:31415851-31446575 GCF_002201575.2 Neomonachus schauinslandi
GGGGTGGTTGAGTGATGGACATTGGGGAGGGCATGTGCTATGGTGAGTGCTGTGAATTGTGTAAGACTGATGAATCACAGACCTGTACCTCTGAAACAAATAATACATTATATGTTTAAAAAAAAAAAAAAAAAAGAAGATAGTAGGAAGGGAAAAATGAAGGGGGGGAATCAGATGGGGAGATGAACCATGAGAGACTATGGACTCTGAGAAACAAACTGAGGGTTTTAGAGGGGAGGGGGGTGGGGGGATGGGTTAGCCCAGTGATGGGTATTAAGGAGGGCACGTATTGAATGGAGCACTGGGTGTTATACAAAAACAATGAATCATGGAACACTATATCAAAAACTAATGATATAATGTATGGTGACTAACATAACATAATAAAATAAAATAAAAAAAATAAAACAACCTTATGCCATAATTTTACACTAAGTGGGGTAGGGAGAGAGCCTAGCCTTTTAAATGGAGATGTGATGTGCGTGTCAGTGGGCATGATCCTCTTCCTCCCCCATATTTTTCTTAAGCATCTTAAATTGTAGCCTCAGAATCTTCTGAGTGGAGAAATTATCTCTGGGAAGTTCCAGTTAAAATATAAATATCAGTCAAGAGGAGTGATATTAAGGCAATGATTTTCAAATGTTTTGATCCCTATTAGAAAAAAAATTTTAACATGAGTCCTCAATATATATATATATATATTTTATTTATAAGTATTTATAAGTAAAACACATAGCTTTCAAAAAGTTTTCTCTATAGCTTTGTGGGTTTTGACTATTTCTTTTCATATATAATTAAACTTTCATGTTCTCCTCAAAAATGTGTCTCAGACTAGGAATAGAAATGTTAGCTCTTCAATTTTCTTGTTTTTGAGATTATATTTGCATTATTAGTATCATTTTAAATGCACTTTCTTCACAAGAATCATTTTAAGCTATTCTTCTATTCTGTAAGTGTTAATTAATTATCCAGTAGCCTAGTTGGTCAGTCCACTGAGCCAGGCCCAAGTAAATTGCAGGATGGCACAGTGCACTGAATGTGGGCAAACTAGTGAGGAATCTGTGGTCATCCTGTGCAAACTGAGGGGATCTTACTCTCCCCTCAGGGTACCTTGGAGACCATTTGTGACCCATGACCTTTGACATATGGACCTTTGGGGGCACCTGGGTGGCTCCGTCGGTAAAGCGTTTGCCTTCGGCTCAGGTCATGATCCCAGAGTCCTGGGATCGAGCCCCACGTCAGGCTTCCTGCTCAGCAGGGAGCCTGCTTCTCCCTCTCCCACTCCCCCTTCTTGTGTTCCCTCTCTCGCTGTCTCTCTCTGTCAAATAAATAAATAAATTCTTTACCGAAAAAAGAGTATCTTTGTCAATCAATTCTTCAAAATGCTAGTAGATTTCAATTTCTTTTTAAATTTTTTATATGGAAAATAAATGTTGAGAGAAATTTTAATAGTCTTATTCCCAAGCTTTGGCATTTCCTATTTTGCAGACCATTTTATTAAACTGTTGACCCTGATTATTATGTTAGACTAAGTTAGTTTTTCAAGTTTACCTAAAAGAAATCAAGGAGAACTGAAAAAAAACATTCATTTTCAACAGCGACTTTGAAAGTTAGGTAAGAGTCTAAAATTTCTTTGGCTGGAACATGGTAAAGAGGGAAGTGGCATCCCTCATCTGGTTAACAGATGCTTATTGTGCAGAATAACATGCACTATTCTTTGAATCCCTGATACCTAGAAACAAAAAAGCTTCTTCAGCTTTCAAGAAGCTCATAGTCTTTGGGATTTATGGGAAGGTATTTGGCTCCTAATTGGGGGGAGGGAGTAGGGATAAAGACACACACACACACACACACACACACACACACACACACAGGAGTGAGGAGGGCCGGGGTGGGAGAGATAGGACAGAAACAGAGACAGAAAGAAACTGCATTTGTCCATGTTTTCCTTGGAAATTTACTTCCAATCACCAGATTCATACACTTCCCGAAGAGTTCCTGCTGTTGACTACAGCCCCATCACACATTCTCTCTCTGTCTCAAAAAAATTTATGAAAATGTTTCAGACACACAGAAATTATAAAGGATTGCATAACAATCACCTATGTACCCACTGCCCAGTTTATGCAGTGAAGCAGGCTGCCCCTTGTGTTCCCTTCCAATCACATTCTCCTCTTTTCCCTGGTCCCTTCTCTGGATGAAATCGCTATCCTAAGATTTTTCTAGATCGTTCCCATGACTTCCTGGTAATTTATTACATATGTACATATTCCTGCTTAGTACCATTTTGCATTTTTTTGAACTATGTATATATGCATATTTATTGCATAGAAATACATTGCATTTCTTATTTCTATATAAGAAATTGTGAGCTTAATCCATGTAAATAAGCATCACTCTAATTTCACGCATTTTCACTGCTGTATGGTGTGCAGTTACATGAATGTGCTAGTTATTAAGCTGTTGTCACTCAGCTCCAAACCCACGCTTCTCCATTCTTCGTGATGGTGCGGTAGGACTAGGCAAACCTGTTTCTCCTTTGCCTCCTGGCTCCCTATTACACTCTGCCGATAGGGGGCACTAGAGGAATACGGAAGGTTGGAAGAGAGGCGACGCGACTCTGTTTGCTCATCTATCACAATTGTCCCATCCACCCAGGGGCTGTAGTTCGTTCGGGTAGCAGATGCCTCTAATTTTCAGTTTGTTCCCATTCTGACAGAACCAGTGTCATTGCCTTTCTTCAAAACTACCAGCACCAGCCATTGCCTCCTCCAGAGATTAGAGTCCTAGCTCCCTGGGGATCTGCCTCTCAGGATCTGGCTCTCAGCTCCACAGGCTCCTCTGGAAAGCTTCCAACCCCTCACAGCCTCTCTTCCCTCTGGTCACAAACACAGGAGTGGTAGCTGCTTTCTGTAGTTCTCTTTGCTACCCAAGGGTTCTTTTCATGTCCTTCATTCATCAAATACCTCTTTAACCAAATCCCTATGTTAAATTCTCTTAAGATAATTGGTGTAGATTCTGTTTCCTGGTTGCATCTTGTCTGGTACATTGGTGAAAACAATATTCAAGTGTCCTTTCTCCTATAGATGAATATGGTGAGCATAATTGCCCTGAAATCTTGGGTAAACTCCATGATGTAGTAACAAACAATGTGGGGGGGGGGGGTGGGCAGTGGTGGTTCCAGGCATCCTGTCAGGGCCTCTCCTCCAGCCAATGGTAAAAAAGCAAAAGGCCCATCGTCGGACTTCCTCTGACCTGCCATATTCTTCACATCACAAGGACTGTGGGGACCATGAACTTTGGATGCACATCTGTGAGAACACAGGCTTTGTGGCCACATGCAAGCAGGTGTTTATATGATTTCTTAGGAACAAGCTGAACCAAGAAGCAACATTAGCTGATTCTGAGTCATCGTTTTCAACGGTCTTTGTCCTTGGACCTTTTTCTGTGGTTTAGCCTGTTCAACAGATGCTTAGGTTTTCTAATTTTTGGTTATTTATTTATTACAATTATTATTACTATTAATTCCTATTATAAATAAAGTTTCTCTGAGCATCCTGTATATGTCTCTTTGATCTTAAGTCAAAGAACTTCTTGGATGCCTACTATATGTCAGGGGGGCCTCGTGCTGGATGGTAATAATGAATAGCACAAAAGTTCTGTTTCTTCAGCATCACAGTCTAGAAGACAGAGCATCACTATCAGTGCCATCATTCATTACCATAGTAATCCAATTTGAACACTTAGAAAATGCCTCACACTGTGCTAAGCATTTTCAAGCATCTCATTTAACACTGTAATAAAAGTCACAGAATGATAATGCTGTGATCAATATAAGGGCCAGGAATGGGTCCATTTTACCTCGGAAGACAAAGATGTGAGGGGCCAGCTGGGTAAATCAGTCAGGGAATTCTAGGTAGACTTAGTCATGCGTACAAAGACATGGAAGAATAGCATGCTATAAAAAGAGTACAACATATTGGAGGGGGTGTGGGGAGGAGAAGAGTAAAGGAGGAAGAGGAAGGAGAAACAATAAAAATAGGAGGCAAGGGCCAGATCATTGAAGCACAAAGGAAGTCTAGACATTATCCTGAAACTAACAAAAAGATGCATTGAAGGATTTTAGAGGATAATATTATGATGAATCAAAGAGTTTTAAAAAACAACTTTGATAGTTGTTTGGAAGATAGAGTAGATGGGAGTAGAAAGGGAAATTCTAAATGCAGCTTGGCCAGATAGGAGACAATTTTCCTCAGGATACTGATGGCAGAATAGCCCCTGGGGATATGCTTGAAGAACACCAAGGAAAACAACACAACTGGAGCCACATGAATGTGGGGGAAATTACTAGGAGTTGATGTTAGAAGTAACAGGAGGCTGGATCATAGTGAGGCTTCTAGGCGTTGCAAGAACTTGGCTTTTTACTCTGAGTGAAGTGGGATGCCATTGAAAGATTTTGAGCAGAGTAGTGACACAGTTTCATATTTTAATAGGATCATTCTGATTCCTGTTGAGCAAAAGCAGAAGTAGTGGTACCAAAACCAGGTAGGAGGGTATTGGAATAATCCAGGCCAGAGATGATGGTGGCTTGGACCAGGATTGTGGTAGCAAAAGGTCTCCTGATTGAACATGTGTAGAGGGAGAGACAAAGAGAAAAGTAAGTATAACTCCAAGGGCTTTGGCCTGAAAAATTAGAGGACTAAAAGCCATTAACTGAGATCTGAAATCCAGGTTGTAGAAGAACTTGAACAATGTCAGCTTTTCCCAAATTTCAGTTAATCATGTCATTATGTCATGATCTTTGTGATTTTTGCATTAACCATGCACTATTTATTGCTTATTTGGTATTCTTTTGAGATAGATGGACATCTTTAATGTTGCCTCATCCTAAACTCTACTATTTATGGGTTTATGAATCATAAATTTTCTTCCTTTTTAAAAAGATTTTATTCATTTGAGAGAGTGAGAGAGAGAGCTTGAGCAGGAGGAGGGGGAGGGGCAGAGGGAGAAGCAGATTGCTCATTGAGCATGGAGGCCAATGCAGGACTCAATCCTAGGACCCCAGGATCATGACCTGAGCCAAAGGCCGACACTTAACTGACTGAGTCATCTAGGCGCCCCCCCCGCTTTTTAAAGATTTTATTTATGAGTCATAAAGTTTCTAATAAGCATGGTAGTCTATAACTATTTTTTTAAATATTTTATTTATTTATTTTTGAGAGAGAGAGACAGAAACAGAGAGTGAGCAGGGAGAGGAGCAGAGGTAGAGAGAAAAGCAGACTCAGTGCTGAGCGCGAGCCCAACTTGGGGCTTCATCTCATGATGAGGAGATCAAGACCTGAGTCAAAATCAAGAGTTGGATGTTTAACCAACTGAGCCACCCAGGCTCCCCAGTCTGTAACTATTAAAAGTATTTATCTGTATATCTTGGAAAATCAACTTGCTTACCTCTCATGAAGCATGGACCACATTTGTAGAATTAGTGTTTTAAACAATAGAAAATTACTGACTCTTTTGGAGTCTAAGTGACATAACAGGAGCTGGACTTCAGAGAAAATTCATTTGATGGCCATGGGTGGAATGAACAACTTTGGCCATTGTGGCAGGTAGGGAGATAAATTTAAAGCAGAATCTGGCTTAGCATAATAAATCAGAAGAGGAAGAGACGTTTAAAAGAAACTTTATGATGAATTAGATGTGGGAGCAAAGGGAGAAGAAAATGTCATTATTGACCATGTTATAATCTGTGTTTTACAACGTGGCCAGATAAAGTTCCTACATCTCAGACTATTTGACAGTCTTTCCAGGAGAAACCAGCAACTGTCGTTCCTGCTGAAATCCTCTTATAATGCAAAAGTTGAGGGCCACTGGTCACGAACAAGTGAACACAATCATAAGCACATATATCTATTCTTCCTTGGCATCTTGTGAGCTCTCTTACAACTGGAGCTTGCCTTACAGTCTGTTCTGTGTCTGTTATAGCCACATACAGACGTTCTCAACACATCGTTGGTATGGTGGCTACCTTCTAGAAGAGTTGAGTATTGGCTCTATTAATGGAAACATCGAACTACCAGGAAAATGTATTTTATTTTAAAAAAAGAAAGAGTCCAAGAGTTTTTTGGATTGAGGTGGACTCATCTGATCAGCCCATTAATTTCACTTTGAGAGTTGAATGAACCTCTGAACCAGTGTCAACAACAGCGTTGCACACCTGAGTCAATCTAAATATGTACTTTCAGCTGTCCGTTTTCTTGTGCAACATCCCTTCTTAGTGTGTTGTGTAATGCATTTGTAGTAGCAAGCAGGGCTTTACCATAAAAGTTTCTCCGGTGCTGCCAGATATGAGGATCTGAGTTTATCGAAGATCTCTAAATTTTAGCTATGATTATGTCATATTTTCCAAAATATGTGGCAATATTTGCCCTCTTTGTCCCGAGTATTGGTGCGCTGGACACTTTTATGGCTGCAGTCTATGAACATGCTGTTATACTACCGAACAGAACAGAAACACCCGTGCCAAAAGGAGAAGCTTTGCTCCTGATGAACAAGAACATAGATGTTTTGGAGAAAGCAGTTAAACTGGCTGCCAGGCAGGTATTGCCCCTTTTTTTTTTAATGCTGGCTGGGTTATTGTAAAGGAAATTTGAAACTGAGAGTGTGGGTATTTGGAATTTATAAAAAATTTTTTTGCTGCCACTTGTTTTGAGCAGGGTGCACATATCATCGCTACCCCAGAAGATGGAATTTATGGCTGGGTCTTCACAAGAGAGACCATTGACCCCTATCTGGAAGATATCCCAGACCCTGATGTGAACTGGATTCCATGTAGAGATCCCCAGAGGTAATGTCATTACCCTTTGAATTTTGAACATAAAATTGTGATACTCTAAAATACAAATAGCAAATCCATTAAGCTTGACTAGTATTCTTGCTGGCAATCGATCTATGGCTCTGGACGTACAAGCCTCATAATACAGACCATCTGCCATGACTTGAAATGATGATGCTTGGTTGGTTATTTTTTGTGGTCTTCTTTAATGAATGGCGTGTGTATAGAGTTTTTATAATAAATGGGCTTAATAAATGGGTTTTATAATAAATGGGCTTAATGTTGGGTTTCAACAAAGTGAAAAAATTGTAATACCTGGGGCCTCTGTTCCCAAATAAAGGAAGTTCATCCGTGAACACCTGCCTTCTTTGCACGAATGGTAAAAAGATAAATGAGCTTATGTTTCCAAAAGAGCTTTGACATCACTGTCATTTGCAATGTGATCAGTATGGGAATGGAAAGTCTGTGGGACTTGTAAAAGGAAGCGTTGTTTCTGAGATCACAAACTACCACTTCCTAGCTGAGTGATGTGCAGCAGGTAACCTACACACTTGACATCTCTGTTTCTTTATCCATAAAACAGAGATAATAAAATCTGCTGTCCTACTTCCTTTACAGAGTAGACAAGAGTGTCAAGGGGAGTAATACACATAGAATCTCAACACTGTTGTGCTGTCTCTAATGTTAGCTGCCACTATTACCTTTTTTTTAACAAAAAGAACTGGATCTGAACTTCTTTGTTTTCTTGTCAGAGAAATGTTAGTAATTATCAATAGCTGCAGTTTAAGCATGATTTTCTTAGGGAAAATCTGTACAAAACATAAAAAAGATATATGAAGTTATTTTAGGTGTATTTACTTTTTTAAATAGTTCATGTGTAATTCCTTTAAAAGGCAAAATCTGCACATTAAAAAGTAATTTAATTTGCTAATTTAAAACCTACATGCATCTGTTCAGAACTATATCTGTTGCACCAAAAAAAAGGGATGTCTTTAGTAATTTTGACATTTGAAATTGATTGGGCAGTCAAGTCCGATGCTGCAACATAGGAGCTCTACTATGTGAGTCAGTCTCGCCCAGGATTTTCACCTTTGAAAAAATATTCTCTGAGTGTTGCATGGTCTGTGTTTACAGTAACCACACAACTATAATCCAATGTTTACTTGATTATGGGTTTTTTTTCCAGAGCAGGAAGGACTCATTATTTGCAATGATTCAAGAGGCTGACACTAAAATTCACACTGTTTGCCTGGGCTGATAAAGCTGACGTTCCTAGGGGAAAGATGTCCCAAAGCCTGATAATTAATCTCAGATGAATTATTTTAAGTTGGGAAGGTAGGTGACCAATGAAACTTTAACTTATTCGAGTCTTGCAGACATTTATTCAAATGGTAAGCTTTCAGCTCTGAGTTATAAAAGAAGAAATCCAATATTTAATATAATGGTAGTATTGGTTAAAAAAAAAGCCACCATTTCTTCCCTACTAATATTTATCTCTAAGGGGGATAATAGAGGGCCACATGGCCATCCCTGTGTATTTAAATACTATCATTTAGAATACTGACACGTCTGAGCTTTACCCATGAGGAACTAACAGAAGATATTAAAATAATTATTTATCAAAAAGAAAGAAAGGAAGGAGGGAAGGAAGGAAAGAGGGAAGGAAGAAAGGAAGGAGGGAAGGAAGGAAGAAGGAAGAAGGAAAAAGAAAAAGAAAAGAAAGTATGTGATAGTTTTATTGAAGGTCTTAATGAATAGCAATGTTAACAATATTGCCCTGTTTTTCCTGAGGGGGAAGGAAAAAGAAATGCTTTGCAGCAATAGTCATAAATCTGTCCTTTCTATTCAAAGATTAGCTCAACATCAACTGTAGAGGAGCTGTCCAATTTTCCCAACACCATTTGTTGAAGAGACTGTCTTTTTTCCATTGGACATTCTTTCCTGCTTTGTAGAAGATTAGTTGACCATAGAGTTGAGGGTCCATTTCTGGGCTCTCTATTCTGTTCCATTGATCTATGTGTCTGTTTTTGTGTCAGTACCATACTGTCTTGGTGATGACAGCTTTGTAATAGAGCTTGAAGTCCGGAACTGTGATGCCACCAGCTTTGCTTTGCTTTTTTAACATTCCTCTGGCTATTCGGGGTCTTTTCTGGTTCCATACAAAATTTAGGATTATTTGTTCCATTTCTTTGAAAAAAGTGGATGGTATTTTGATAGGAATTGCTTTAAATGTGTAGATTGCTCTAGGTAGCAGTGACATCTTCACAACATTTGTTCTTCCAATCCATGAGCATGGAACGTTTTTCCATTTCTTTGTGTCTTCCTCAATTTCTTTCATGAGTATTTTATAGTTTTCTGAGTACAGATTCTTTGCCTCTTTGGTTAGATTTATTCCTAGGTATCTTATGGTTTTGGGTGCAATTGTAAATGGGATCGGCTCCTTAATTTCTCATTCTTCTGTCTTGTTGTTCGTGTATAGGAATGCCACTGATTTCTGTGCATTGATTTTATATCCTGCCACTTGACTGAATTCCTGTATGAGTTCAGCAGTTTTGGGGTGGAGTCTCTGGGGTTTTCCACATAAAGTATCTTATCATCTGCAAAGAGTGAGAGTTTGACTTCGTCTTTGCCGATTCAGAAGCCTTTTATTTCTTTTTGTTGTCTGATTGCTGTGGCTAGGACTTCTAATACAATAGCAGTGGTGATAGTGGACATCCCTGACGCGTTCCTGACCTAAGGGGGGGAAGCTCTCAGTTTTTCCCCATTGAGAATGATATTCGCTGTGGGTTTTTCATAGATGGCTTTTATGATATTGAGGTATGTACCTTCTATCCCTATACTCTGAAGAGTTTTGATCAAAAAGGATGCTGTACTTTGTCAAATGCTTTTTCTGCATCTATTGAGAGGATCATATGGTTCTTCTTTGTTTTATTAATGTATTGTATCACATTGATTGATTTGTGGATGTTGAACCAACCTTGCAGCCCAGGGATAAATCCTACTTGGTCGTGGTGAATAATCCTTTTAATGTACTGTTGGATCCTATTGGCTAGTATTTTGGTGAGAATTTTTGCATCCATGTTCATCAAGGATATGGGTCTGTAATTCTCCTTTTTGATGGGGTCTTTGTCTGGTATGGGGATCAAGGTAATGGTGGCCTCATAAAATGAGTTTGGAAGTTTTCCTTCCATTTCTAGTTTTTGGAACAGTTTCAGAAGAATAGGTATTAATTCTTCTTTAAATGTTTGGTAGAATTCCCCTGGGAAGCCATCTGGCCCTGGGCTTTTGTTTCTTGGGAGATTTTTGATGACTGCTTCAATTTCCTTAGTGGTTATAGGTCTGCTCAGGTTTTCTATTTCTTTCTGGTTCAGTTTTGGTAGTTTATACACCTCTAGGAATGCATCCATTTCTTCCAGATTATCTAATTTGCTGGCATAGAGTTGCTCATAATATGTTCTTATAATTGTATTTCTTTGGTGTTGGTTGTGATCTCTCCTCTTTCATTCATGACTTTATTTGTTTGGGTCCTTTCTCTTTTCTTTTTGATAAGTCTGGCCATGGGTTTATCAATCTTATTAATTCTTTCAAAGAACCAGCTCCTAGTTTCATTGATCTGTTCTACTCTTCTTTTGGTTTCTATTTCATTGATCTCCGCTCTGATCTTTATTATTTCTCTTCTCCTGCTGGGTTTAGGCTTTATTTGCTGTTCTTTCTCCAGCTCCTTTATGTGTAGGGTTAGGTTGTGTGTTTGAGACCTTTCTTGTTTCTTGAGAAAGGCTTGTATTGCTATATACTTTCCTTGTAGGACTGCCTTTGCTGCATCCCAAAGATTTTGAACAGTTGTGTTTTCTTGTTCATTTGTTTCCATGAGTTTTTTAAATTCTTCTTTAATTTCCTGGTCTACCCATTCATTCTTTATGCTCTTTAGCCTCCATGTATTTGAGTTCTTTCTGACTTTCCTCTTGTGATTGAGTTCTAGTTTCAAAGCATTGTGGTCTGAAAATATGCAGGGAATGATCCCAATCTTTTGGTACTGGTTGAGACCTGATTTGTGACCTAGGATGTGATCTATTCTGGGGAATGTTCCATGGGCACTAGAGAAGAATTTGTATTCTGTTGCTTTGGGATGGAATGTTCTGAATATATCTGTGAAGTCCATTTGGTCCAGTGTGTCATTTAAAGTCTTTATTTCCTTGTTGATCTTTTGCTTAGATGATCTGTCCATTTCAGTGAGGGGGGTGTTAAAGTCCCCTACTATTATTGTATTGTTGTTGATGTGTTTCTTTGCTTTTGTTATTAATTGGCTTATATAATTGGCTGCTCCCATGTTAGGGGCATAGATATTTACAATTGTTAGATTTCTTGTTGGATAGACCCTTTAAATATGATATAGTGTCCTTCCTCATCTCTTATTATAGTCTTTGGTTTAAAGTCTAATTTGTCTGATATAAGGATTGCCACCCCAGCTTTCTTTTGGTGTCCATTAGCATGATAAATGGTTTTCCACCCCCTCACTTTCAATCTGGGAGTGTCTTTGGGTCTAAAATGAGTCTTTTGCAGACAGCATATCGATAGGTCTTGGTTCTTTATCCAATCTGATACCCTGTGTCTTTTGATTGGGGCATTTAGCCCATTTATATTCAGGGTAACTATTGAAAGATATGAATTTAAGATTATGAATTTCTCATGAGCACCCTCTAAGGCAGGAAGGAAGCTATTATGTTGTACTGACAGATGAGGAAACTGAGCCAGCACAGTGAAGCCCTTTTCTCCCTCTCTTTTACCTCCCTCCCTCTCTCCCCCCGCCTCCATTCCTTCCTTCCTGAAATATTTCAAGTACATAATGTCACCTTTGTTCTCTATAGAAGATGATTGACATAGAACCAACTATTTATTGCTTCCTAGTAAGACTATGGCTTGAATTATAGAAAGGTCCTCCTCATTAGAAGAGTGTGTTGGGTGCCTGGGTGGCTCAGTCAGTTGAGCATCTGTCTCTTGGTTTCCACTCAGGTCATCATCTTGGGTTGTGGGATTGAGCCCTGAGTTGGGCTCTGTGCTCAGCGGGGAGTCTGCTGGAGATTCTCTCTCTCCCTCTCCTTCTGCCCCTCCCCCTGCTCTCTCTCTCTCTCTCTCTCAAATAAATAAATAAAATCTTAAAAAAAAAAGAAGAAGAACGTGTTATATTTCAAGTCCTTCATTTAATTGCCTGGAAGCACTTTATGAGAGAAAGCTTTGCTTCTCTTCTTTCTCCTCTTCCTCCACCTTCTTTTCTGTGCTTCAGTCTCACACTGCAGTTGAGAGTCTGGCACATTAAAATAGATTAGCTTTCAGGGGAGTTGGGGGGCTGGGCAAATTGGGTGAAGGAGAGCGGGAGGTACAGCCTTCCAGTTATGGAATGAATAAGTCATGGAATAAAAGGCACAGCATAAGGAATATAGTTAATGGTATTGTGATAGAGTTGTATGGTGACAGATGTAACTGCCCTTGTGGTGAGCACAGCATAATGTATAGAGTCCAATCATTATGTTATTTTTTTACACCTAAAACTGCTGTAATATTGTGTGTCATTTATACTTCAATAAAAATAAACAAAATAAAAGATTAGTTTTCATAAAGATGAAGATTATATTGCTTGGAAATTTTAGGTCTTCTCTGATTTGATTCTTAACCTAGAGCTTGTGTTCTAACTAACGGGCAAATTAAGTATCATTTTGGAAGATTAGGCATCACTGAAATATAGTAAGTTTAAGGCAATATCTATTAAATTAGGTTTGGCTACACCCCAGTGCAAGAAAGCCTCAGCTGCCTGACCAAGGACAATTCTATCTCCATTGTGGCAAATATTGGGGACAAGAAGTCATGCAATGCCAGTGACCCTCAGTGTCCCCCCCGATGGTCATTACCAGTACAACACCGATGTGGTGTTTGATTCTCAGGGAAAAGTGGTGGCACGCTATCATAAGGTGAGAATTTCTTTTGTTTGTCTGTGGTATGGGTGTAGACTCATCTGTTGAATGTGGGTGAGACAATCGCAATGAATGTGTTTCTTAATTATTATGTTTTAGTTGAACAGGGGCTTTCATTTACTCTGGTCTCATATAAGGGTCCTGAGTTTGAATTAATCATAAAATAGAATATGGCAGAATATTGAAACAATGGGATAATAGTCTCACAAGGATTTTAATAGTCTCTGAGAAAGAGGGTGACATGCTGTTTCATCCATGATTTAATACCAGGGTTAGTTTTCTGGCTCAATTCGTTAACATTTTATACGAAGCTTTAGTCAGTCATTCATTCCGTTAGGACTTGTTTTTTCTTTTCTTTTCTTTTTTAATTCAAGTAAGCTCTATGCCCAACGTGGGGCTTGACCTCATGATGCAGAGATCAAGAGCCGTATGCTCTACCAACTGAGCCAGCCAGGTACCCCCATTAGGACAGTTTTGATTGCAACAATAGAAAACCCCACATGAAATTTACTTGAAAACACCCCATGGAATTTCCTTATGTATCTGAAAAACTACAAATCATAGAAAATAGTTTCAGATGTGGTCTATCCCTCAGAGGCTTCAAAGATGTCAGCCATTCTTCTAGCTCTCTTAGCCCTTGCTCCAGCTTTTACTCAGGCTGTCCTTTTAGAGGCCACATAGTGCCCAACACAAACCTTACATCCTATAGCATTCTGTAGCAGCAAAATCCAGAGGAAGAGTGTATGTCTTACTCCTGGAACACCTGCAAAAGCCTCATCATGCCTTGACTCCAGTTAGGCTGCATGCCTTCCTTAAGCTGATCACTGCAGGAGGAAGGATAAGCTACCACCTGAGTGGAGGGGGGAGGAGTCAGTGATCCTCACTGAAGGGGAGGGAGTATGTCCAGAACACATATAT
Source organism: Neomonachus schauinslandi (assembly GCF_002201575.2). NCBI lineage: Eukaryota > Metazoa > Chordata > Mammalia > Carnivora > Phocidae > Neomonachus > Neomonachus schauinslandi. The sequence continues at coordinate 31,429,568 of NC_058410.1, forward strand.
GTACACACCGAGCCTAATCTAAACCTGAGCAAGTACTCCTGAACCCAGGCAAAGTGGAGTTTGGGAGAATAATCAAGCTGGAAAAATCATGAATGGCTTACTGATCAATAAGGTTGAGCTATTACATTGTCAAAATTCACTTTAAATGTACTTCAGTTATATAAACCCACGAGTATTGTAGGGAGATATGGCAAAGTTAATTTTATTAACGTGTTAGACGTCACAGTGGTAGTGCTGTTGGTATATAAAGAATAAAAGTGATAAAAAGCCTGAAATTTATAAGGTTCAAAATTTCAACCTGTGATGTTAAGACAGAAATATGCACTTTCTGAATATCATTTGTAGATATGATTTCATTCGTTAGTTGTGGAAAACTGAAGTTTTTTGATTAACGTCATGGTAATAAAACTCATAGTGGGTGTGATTTATACAAATTTATGTGTAATTGTTTTAAATATGCACATCAGCATGGAGGGGAAAAATTTTATGGATATGGAGCACCTCTATTTGGCAGTTTTCTTACTTATTTTCCCCTTCTTTGCTTTTTGTTGACAGTACAATCTTTTTGCACCCGAAATTCAATTTGATTTCCCCAAGGATCCAGAATTTGTGACTTTTGACACTCCCTTTGGGAAGTTTGGCATTTTCACTTGCTTTGACATTTTTTCTCATGACCCGGCCATCGTGGTGGTGGATGATTTTCATGTTGACAGCGTTCTCTACCCCATGGCGTGGTACAACACACTGCCCCTTCTCTCGGCTGTTCCCTTCCACTCCGCATGGGCCAGAGCCATGAGAGTCAACCTGCTTGCTGCGAATACCCACAACACTGGCATGCACATGACAGGTAACTCACACCTGTCCTGCACCAACTGGCCATGACAGTCTCAGGAAGTCTTCATTGATTTTCAAGCCACATTTTTCTTTAATAATTCTTTTATTAACTCTAATGTCACAAAATTAATGATAGCGTGGCTTTCTGTACCAACTTTATTTAAGGAACATTATCCCTATGAGTACAGAAGGAGGTAAACATTATTATCTCAATTTCATATGAGGGAAAATTGGAGTTAAAGGGAAGTCAAGTCACATAAACAAAACAAAACAAAACAACACAAAAAAACCAAGGCCAGCTCTAAAGAACTTTGCAGCCAGCATCCATTAGTCGTATTGAAATAAATCTTGTTGAGGTGATAAAATCAATTTAAACTTAAGCAGGTCTTTAGAATTTATCCTTCGTAGCATCCATGTTCAAGGTAATGCAGGCTCCCCTCTTAACTGCTTGGTTATTCATTGATCCAGATGACGAAACTTAAACACAAATAAATTAGGGGAATTTTCTAGTTGTTGTTAGGTTGGCTTAAAAGGGGGTAGTTTACATAAAAAAGAGAAGCCGCCCAAGTCAATTGATATTTCAGATAATTATGGAGGACACGGAGTCAGATTGGAACTATGTCAGTGCAACAAGCTATCTCCTTGATTATCCTGAAAGTGCTTATGCTTTGATAAAGTTGTATCTAGTTTCTCATGGGAATGATTCTGTTGGTTTGAGACCATGCAAAATTTGGAACCAATATTTGTGTGACTTTGTGTCCACTTCTGTAGGGAGTGGAATCTACACACTGGAAGCTGTCCAAGGGTATCACTATGACATGGAAACAGAGAGTGGCCAACTGATGCTCTCAGAATTGAAGTCCCGGCCCCGTAGTGAACCCAGCTACCCTGTAGCTGTTGACTGGAGTGCTTATGCCAGAAGCATCAAGCCATTCTTGTCTGAGCAGTCGAATTTTCTGGGAATGATTTATTTTGATGAGCACACCTCCATTGAGCTTAAGAGAAACACGGGAAATTACAGTTTGCCAGAAAGACCTGTGTTGTCACTTAACTTACAAGATGTCTGAGAAGCAAACAGATGAGATGTATGCACTAGGTGGTTTTGATGGACTGCACACAGTAGAAGGTCAATATTACTTACAGGTAAAAATTGCTTCCGTGTGTTAGAATGGATATTTTTATTAGTTTTTTTTTTTTTTTAATTTTACTAGACCATCACTGCATTTCTTTAAAAATTGTGCTGGATTCAATTAATTGGTATAGTGCTAACATTGATTACTAAAGTTTCCCCCACAGAATGCTTTATTTGTTTAGTTTTAGCAAGAACAGAATTAGTTCTCTTGGCGGCAAAGTAAAACATAAAGCAGATTGATTCGTTCTCGGCCAGCCAGATTCAAGTTTAAAAAGCTGCAACTTCCTTGCATTCTCGTTTTGTGTCAGGTGGCTTTAGAGCTGTGTTCCAGACTGCCTTCAACTGGCATCCAGAATAAGAACATCATTTCCCATCACGATGCAGTGCAGTCAAGATCTGTGACTGAATTATAATAGATTTGCTTTAAACAAATATTTTGTTAATCAATTCAAATTAGAATTAGAAATGTTACAGGATTTTTTTCCATCGGTGCCCGGGGTTCTTGGTCATGCTGCTTTGAAGAGTGAAGAAGAGGTAGACCAGACAGAGTGATGGGCAGCAAAGCAAGGTTTATTGAGGGATAGCAAAGTGATAGTACAAAGCTCCAGAGGAGGGAGGGGACCTGAAAGGATTGCCACCGGTGTTTCTAAGTCTAGGCGTTTTTATAGGATTGTTGGTGGGCTGTTTTAATCTGATTAACCCTCCCTGCACCTGTCATGCAATCAGGTTTTTGTCACATGAGAAAGGGTGGAGGGCTCCTTCCAGTGTAAAATCCTCTTAAGTGTGGTTTCCTCTTAGGGCGGGGCCCTTCTCCCTGCCTGCCTGCCTTCCAACTATCCTTCATCAGAAATAACTCTAGGGATGCCCGGGTGGCTCAGTCGGTTAAGCGTCTGCTCAGGTCATGATCCCAGGGTCCTAGGATGGAGCCCCGCATTGGGCTCCCTGCTCAGTGGAGAGTCTGCTTCTGCCTCTGCCTCCTGCTCTCCCTGCTTTGTGCTCTCTCTCTCTCTGGCATAAATAAATAAAGTTTGGGTGCCTGGGTGGCTCAGTCGGTTAAGCATCTGCCTTCGGCTCAGGTCATGATCCTGGAATCCCGGGATCGAGTTCCGCATCGGGCTCCCTGCTCGGCGGGGAGTCTGCTTTTCCCTCTGACCCTCCCGACCCTCCCCCCTCTCATGTGCTCTCTCTCTCTCAAATAAATAAATAAAAAAAAATCTTTAAAAAAAAATAAATAAAGTCTTTAAAAAGTAATAAAATAAAAAAAAGAAATAGCTCTAATTATGAGCAATGGTACTCTGACTTTTAAAACCTGGTTTATTGCTTTTCACTTCATCAAAAAAAAAAAAAAAAGACTTAATCTTGACCTTGAATTGATTTTAGGATTCACTAATGACCTGTAGTTTGAAAAGACTCTGCTTCAGTGGTGTAGGGAACAAAGGCAGGCCACCCCAAGATGAGCCACTTTGGCATGAAGATTATTGTGAGATAAAAAGCAATCAAAAGCCAGCAAATTCAGAAAAACCTCCTTACTTCCCGCACAACTGCCTAAAAAGAATTGAGATAGAGGATCTGCTCCAGGAGGAGATCTATCGCCATAGATAACTATGTCATGACATGAAGTGGGAGTGGCAGACAGGGAGGAACCCCGCAAGGCCTATTTGAACAAAGTTGTCTATGTCCTTTTGTATCTGAGTGGCTCAGCAAACATTTGTTTACCAAATGTTTTATTCTTTTCCATCTTCCTGTGAATCGCATTCTTTCTCTTTCAAGTCCCAGACCCCTAAGCCTTTCTCCTTACTTCAGAATGACATATGTACCTCATTTGGCCTGACTGCCTTTGGAATTTCCGTGTCTGTGTGGATTCCCCATAAGCACAAAATTAAATTTGACTTTCTCCTGTTAATCTGTCTCATGTCAACTCAGTTCTTAGTCTGGATAGAGGAACCATGAAGGGGACAGGAAATTCTTTCTCCCTGACAGATGCAACCTAACAAATTTTCCTCTATTCCCTGAGATTGTGTCTCTTGTGGAGAAAATATTTCCAAGATTTCTGACCACCTCTGTCTCTCCTTTGCCTCCATAGATATGCACATTACTGAAGTGTCAAACCACTGACCTGAAAACTTGTGGGGAGCCTGTGGGGTCAGCTTTAACCAGGTTTGAAGAATTCTCCCTTAGTGGCACATTTGCAACACGTTATGTTTTCCCACAGATCATTCTCAGTGGAAGTCAACTTGCTCCCGAGAGACATTATGAGGTAGGAGGAATTCAGGACGATAAGTTTCTTTGAGCAGATGGGGTAGACTGGCATCATGAATGATAAATTTCTTTGAGCAGATGGGGTAGACTGGCATCATTAAATCTTTGAAATTATGACAAAGGATTGCAATGTTGTGGCTCACATTATATGGCAAAACTTTAAAGACAAGGGGAACCTATAATATGGAAGGGAGTTGTGGTTTTAGACATCTTTAGGCTGTGATGGGAAATTTGGGGTTCATTTTTCTACATAAATGTGATGTTGCGATCCAAGGCAACAGGAGGGTTATGGAGAACTAAAAAAAGAAGTATTGATTGTGGATGATGGCAACTACTATTCTCTTTATTTGCATGGTGTAGAAGGCCCAAGTTAAATACATTAAATAATGCATCTACAGCTTGTTTCATGGGTATGTTATTTTAAGAAGTTGTTATAACGAGAGCAATAATGATACTATTATCATGAGTTAAAAGTTTTTTTTTATACATCATCTTTTTTAACCGCCTCTGCCATAGTTTACTTATGCCCTTTCACCTAAATCTCTCTCCTATTCGAACTTTAGATCTGACACATGGGTCTTCTGACACCAAATCCTGTGTGCCTGTTACTATTTTAGAGTAAGGTTGTCAGAGAAGGGCCTCTGGGCTGGAAACTGAAGCTCTGCATTGGAGTTCAGCCTTTGCTTTCTTTGATCAGATTTCAAGAGATGGACGTCTGAGGAGCCGGGGCGGAGCCTCTCTGCCTGTCTTAGTTACGGCCCTGCACGGAAGAGTGTTTGAGAAGGACCCTCCACGCCGCTTAGGGCAAGGACCTAGGAGATGACCATGATCTCCTTCCACGGGCACACTTTCAGGATTGCCCTGGCAAAGAAAGGGAGAAAAAAAAATGCTTCATGTCTGTTTAAAAGAGATGTCACAGGGCGCCTGGGTGGCTCAGTTGGTTAAGCGACTGCCTTCGGCTCAGGTCATGATCCTGGAGTCCTGGGATCGAGTCCTGCATCGGGCTCCCTGCTCGGCAGGGAGTCTGCTTCTCCCTCTGACCCTCCCCCCTCTCATGTGCTCTCTCTCATTCCCGCTCTCTCAAATAAATAAATAAAATCTTAAAAAAAATAAAAGAGATGTCACAGGGGGAAAGGAAAGATGGAGGAGGAGTAGGGGACCCTATTTCAACTGGTCCCCGGAATTGAGCTGGATCTCTACCAGACCACTCTGAGCACCCACAAAACCAGCCTGAGATGTAAGAAGATCTGGATCTCTACAAATAGAATATCGCAGGTGGCTGGTTTCGAGGCACAAAGCGGGGAGCCGAGATTCCGCGGGCAGATATCAGAGGATAAATGGCAGCGGGAGGGTGCCTGGACGTGGGGATCATACACCGCCGGTGAGCGACAGCCTCGTGCGCTGCGGACGGGCACAGACTCGCAGACCCGTAGCGGCGGGGAAAGGATTTTAGGGCAGCCCCTGGGGCGGGAACCAGAGCGGTGGGGTCACGCCTCCGAACTGCAGCCCCTGGGGCGGAAACCCACAGCGGCAGGGTCATGCGCGCGAACTGGGAGTGGCTGGCGGTCTTAGAAGCACAAACGGCAGAGAGGTGCCCCAACCTGGAGGCAGGACTGGGAGCACTTTGGAGGGGTGCACAACCCAGGACGCTGCAGTTTATAGCAGCATGGACAGAAACGGAGACGGTGTGGCCTGGAGAGCTCACTGAAGAACAGACTGCGGTCTCTCTGCTCTGAGGCAGAGGGTTGGAAACGGTCTCTTCTGCCCTGACTCGCGGAAGAATCGCGGAAAGCCGCCAGGGAAAGCCGCCAGAGAACAAAAGCCCCCAAACTGATTCCCGCTGAGCCCACTACCCGCCACAGGGGCACAGGGCAACTCCGCCCAAACAGGGTTGCCTGAGTAACAGCGCAGCAGGCCCCTCCCACATAAGACAGGCTGGGAAAACAAGAGGCCAGCAACCCTAAGGTCCCAAGAAAACAGGTGCATCTTGCTTGGGTTCTGGTCAATAATTTGGACTCTATACATTCCCTTAAACACCCATCAACAGAACGACTAGGAGGAGGAGCCTCCAAAATAGGAAAGACTCAGAGATTATGACTTATGCTGCAGATTTACAAATGGATGCAGATATAACCAAGATGTCAGAAATGGAATTCAGGCTAGCAATTGTGAAGACAATGGCTAGAATGGAGAAATCAATTAATGGCAACATAGAGTCTCTAGGGGCAGAAATAAAAGGTGAATTTGCAGAACTTAAAAATGCTATCAATGAGATCCAGTCCAATCTATATAATCTAACAGCTAGGGTAACTGAGGCAGAAGAACAAATAAGCGACCTGGAAGACAATATAATAGATAAAAAGGGAAAAGAGGAGGCCAGGGAAAAACAACTCAGAATCCATGAAAATAGAATCAGAGATATAAGTGACACCATGAAGTGTTCCAATGTCAGAATAATTGGAATCCCAGAGGGAGTGGAGAGAGAGAGAGGACTATAAGATGTATTTGAGCAAATGGTAGCTGAGAACTTCCCTAATCTGGGGAATGAAACAAATATTCACATCCTACAGGCAGAGAGGACCCCTCCCAAGATCAAGGAAAACAGGCCAACACCCTGGTATGTAATAGTAAAACTTGCAAATCTTAGGACCAAGGAAACCATCTTAAGGGCAGTTAGGGGGAAGAGATTCCTTACGTACAGAAGGAGGAACATCAGAATAACGTCAGACCTATCCACAGAGACCTGGCAAGCCAGAAAGGCCTGGCAAGACATATTCAGGGTACTAAATGAGAAGAACATGCAACCAAGAATACTTTATCCAGCAAGGCTATCATTTAGAATGGATGGAGAGATGCAGAGCTTCCACGACTGGCAGAAACTGAAAGAATATGTGACCACTAAGCCGGCCCTGCAAGAAATATTGAGGGGGGTTCTATAAAAGGAGAAAGACCCCAAGAGTGATATACAACAGCAATTTACAGGGACAATCTATAAAAACAACGTCTTCACAGGCAACATGATGACAATTAATTCATATCTTTCAATAATCACTCTCAACGTGAATGGCCTAAATGCTCCCATAAAACGGCACAGGGTTGCAGATTGGATAAAAAGACAGGACCCATCCATATGCTGCCTACGAGCGACTCATTTTGAACCTAAAGATACATCCAGACTGAAAGTGAAGGGATGGAGATCCATCTTCCATGCCAGCGGACCTCAAAAGAAAGCTGGGGTAGCAATTCTTATATCAGACAATTAGATTTTAAACTAAAGTCTGTAATTAGAGACACAGAAGGACACTATATCCTTCTTAAAGGGTCTATCCAACAAGAAGATCTAACAGTTGTAAATATCTATGCCCCCAACATGGGAGCAGCCATCTACAGAAGCCAACTGTTAACCAAAATAAAGAGTCATATTGATAACAATATGTTAATTGTAGGAGACCTCAATACTCCACTCTCAGCAGTGGACAGATCATCTAAGCAGAAAATCAACAAGGAAACAAGAGCTTTGAATGATACATTGGACCAGATGGACCTCATAGATATTTACAGAACATTCCACCCTAAAACAACAGAATACTCATTCTTCTCGAGCACACATGGAACTTTTTCCAGAATAGACCACAGACTGGGTCACAAATCAGGTCTCAACAGATACCAAAAGATTGAGATTATTCCCTGCATATTCTCAGACCACAATGCTTTAAAACTGGAACTCAATCACAAGAAAAAATTTGGCAGAAATTCAAACACTTGGAAGCTAAAGACCACTCTGCTCAAGAATGTTTGGGTCAACCAGGAAATCAGAGAAGAACTTAAACAATTCATGGAAATCAATGAGAACGAAAACACATCAGTCCAAAACCTATGGGATACTGCAAAGGCAGTCCTAAGGGGGAAATACATAGCCATCCAAGCCTCACTCAAAAAAACAGAAAAATCCCGAATTCACCAACTAAGTCTACACCTTAAAGAACTAGAGAAAAAGCAACAAATGATGCCTAAGCCACGCATTAGAAGAGAAATAATTAAAATTAAAGCAGAGATCAATGAATTAGAAACCAGAAACACAGTAGATCAGATCAACAAAACTAGAAGTTGGTTATTTGAAAGAATTAATAAGATCGATAAACCACTGGCCAGACTTATCCAAAAGAAAAGAGAAAGGACCCAAATTAATAAAATTATGAAAGGGGAGAGATCACGACTAACACCAAGGAAATAGAAACAATTATTAGAAATTATTATCAACAACTATATGCCAATAAACTGAGCAATCTGGATGAAATGGAGGCCTTCCTGGGAAACCTATAAGCTGCCAAGACTGAAACAGGAATAAATTGACAACCTGAATAGGCCAATAACCAGTAACGAGATTGAAGCAGTGATCAAAAACCTCCCAAAGGGGCGCCTGGGTGGCTCAGTCGTTAAGCGTCTGCCTTCGGCTCAGGTCATGATCCCGGGGTCCTGGGATCGAGCCCCGCATCGGGCTCCCTGCTCAGCGGGAAGCCTGCTTCTCCCTCTCCCATTGCCCCTGCTTGTGCTCTCTCTCTCACTATGTCTCTCTCTGTCAAATAAATAAAATCTTTAAAAAAAAAAAAAAAAACCTCCCAAAAAACAAGAGTCCAGGGCCTGATGGATTCCCTGGGGAATTCTACCAAACATTCAAAGAAGAAATAATACCTATTCTACTGAAATTGTTTCAAAAAATAGAAACAGAAGGAAAACTTCCAAACTCATTTTATGAGGCCAGCATTACCTTAATCCCCAAACCAGGCAAAGACCCCATCAAAAAGGAGAATTTCAGACTGATATCCCTGATGAATATGGATTCCAAAATCCTCAACAAAATCCTAGATAATAGGATCCAACAATACATTAAAAGGATCATCCACCACGACCAAGTGGGATTTACCCCTGGGATGCAAGGGTGGTTCAACATTCGCAAATCAATCACTATGATAGAACACATTAATAAGAGGAGGGAGAAGAACCATATGGTCCTCTCAATTGATGCAGAAAAAGCATTTGACAAAATACAACATCCTTTCCTGATTAAAACTCTTCAGAGTATAGGGATAGAGGGAACATTGCTCAAGTTCATAAAATCCATCTATGAAAAACCCACAGCGAATATCATCCTCAATGCGGAAAAGCTGAGAGCCTTTCCCTTAAGATCAGGAACACGTCAAGGATGCCCACTCTCACCACTATTGTTCAACACAGTACTAGAAGTCCTAGCAACAGCAATCAGACAACAAAAAGAAATAAAAGGTATTCAAATTGGCAAAGAAGAAGTCAAACTCTCTCTTTTCACAGACAACATGATACTTCATGTGGAAAACCCAAAAGACTCCACCCCCAAATTACTAGAACTCACACAGCAATTCAGTAATGTGGCAGGATACAAAATCAATGCACAGAAATCAGTTGCTTTCTTATACACTAACAACGCAACTATAGAAAGAGAAATTAGACAAACGATTCCATTTACAATAGCACCAAAAACCATAAGATACCTCGGAATAAACCTAACCAAAGAGGTAAAGGATCTATTCTCTAGGAACTACAGAACACTCATGAAAGAAATTGAAGAAGACATAAAAAGATGGAAAAATATTCCATGCTCATGGATCAGAAGAATAAACATCATTAAAATGTCTATGCTACCCAGAGCAATCTATACCTTCAATGCCATCCCGATCAAAATTCCAATGACATTTTTCAAAGTGCTGGAACAAACAATCCTAAAATTTGTAAGGCATCAGAAAAGACCCCGAATTGCCAAGGAAATGTTGAAAAAGAAAAACAAAGCTGGGGGCATCACGTTGCCCAATTTCAAGCTATATTACAAAGCTGTGATCACCAAGACAGCATGGTACTGGCACAAAAACAGACATATAGACCAATGGAACAGAATAGAGAGCCCAGATATGGACCCTCAGCTCTATGGTTAACTAATCTTCGACAAAGCATATCCAATGGGAAAAGGACAGTCTCTTCAACAAATGGTATTGGGAAAATTGGACAGCCACATGCAGAAGAATGAAACTGGACCACTTTCTTAGACCATACACAAAAATAAATTCAAAATGGATGAAAGACCTCAATGTGAGACAGGAATCCATCAAAATCCTTGAGGAGAACATAGGCAGTAACCTCTTTGACATCGGCCACAGCAACTTCTTTCAAGATACATCTCCAAAAGCTAGTGAAACAAAAGCAAAAATGAACTTTTGGGACTTCATCAAGATAAAAAGCTTCTACACAGCAAAGGAAACAGTCAACAAAACAAAGAGGCAACCCACAGAATGGGAGAAGATATTTGCAAATGACACTAGATAAAGGGCTGGTATCCAAGATCTATAAAGACCTTCTCAAACTCAACACCCAAAAAACAAATAATCAAGTCAAAAAGTGGGCAGAAGATATGAAAAGACACTTCTCTGAAGAAGACATACAAATGGCTAACAGACACATGAAAAAATGTTCATCATCATTAGCCATCAGGGAAATTAAAATCAAAACCACATTGAGATACCACCTTACACCAGTTAGAATGGCAAAAATGGACAGGGAAAGAAACAACAAATGTTGGAGATGGTGTGGAGAAAGGGGAACCCTCTTACACTGTTGGTGGGAATGCAAGTTGGTATAGTCACTTTGGAAAACAGTGTGGAGGTTTCTCAAAAATTTAAAAATAGAGCTACCCTATGACCCAGCCATTGCACTACTGGGTATTTACCCCAAAGATACAGATGTAGTGGAAAGAAGGGCCATATGCACCCCAATGTTCATAGCAGTAATGTCCGCAATAGCCAAACTGTGGAAAGAGCTGAGATGCCCTTCAACAGATGAATGGATAAAGAAGATGTGGTCCATATATACAATGGAATATTACTCAGCCATCAGAAAGGATGAATACCCAACTTTTACATCAACATGGATGGGACTGGAGGAGATGATGCTAAGTGAAATAAGTCAAGCAGAGAAAGTCAATTATCATATGGTTTCACTTATTTGTGGAACATAAGGAATAGCATGGAGGACACTAGGAGAAGGAAGGGAAAAATGAGGGGGTGGGGAATTGGAGGGAGAGATGAACCACGAGAGACTATGGACTCCGAGAAACAAACTGAGGGTTTTAGAGGGGAGGGGGGAGGGGGATTGGTTAGCCTGGTGATGGGTATTAAGGAGGGCACGTACTGCATGGAGCACTGTGTGTTATATGAAAACAATGAATATGGATCACCACATCAAAAACTACTGATGTATTGTATGGTGACTAACATAACATAATAAAATTAAAAACAAAACAAAACTATGACTTTAAAAGAAAAAAAATAGATGTCACAAATTGGCTGAAACAACAAACTTAAAATTTAAAAAGCGGGGGGAAATTAGAGGGGGAGATGAACCGTGAAAGACTATGGACTCTGAGAAACAAACTGAGGGTTCTAGAGGGGAAGGAGGTGGGGGGTTGGGTTAGCCTGGTGATGGGTATTAAGGAGGGCACGTATTGAATGGAGCACTGGATGTTATACGCAAACAATGAATCATGGAACACTACATCAAAAACTAATGATGTAATGTGTGGCGATTAACGTAACATAATAAAAAAAAGCAGTGGATGTGTCTTGCGTGTTTTATATTTTATATCTTGGATTTAGCACAGACTCATTTGTGGGAGCTGCCTTTATCCTCCATGTAGGTGCGATGTAAGTATGTGTAAGTGTGGGTATGTATAGCTGAACATGTATTTAAATGGCGGGGGCCTTAGAAAACTCCTTTTGTGTTAACTACTCTAATGTACACAAATGTTTTTCTATCACTTATAAATACACAGGGTGAACACTGAATATGCAGAGGGTAGTTGATCCTAGTTGATTAAGACACAGGAGGTTAAAAAACAAAGTCATCTTGTAAAGTAATTATGAATAACTTTTTTAAAAATTAGGAATAACTTTTTAACTAATTAAAATTGTTCCATTATCTCTTTATTCTACTCTTAAGTTCTGTTTGTTTGGAAATTAGATACTTAGAATGGAAATAAAAATGAAAAAATTATCTCCTTCGGACCATACCCTGTTCCCTTCTGAAATTATTCTATTGTAAAAGTAAGCCCCCTGGATACTCAGATTTGTGGCAGTTTGTGCTGGACAGGGAGCTTCCTTAGAAAGGGCCACCCTGTCACCTTTCCCCTAGTCACCGTTGGTCCCTCAGCCCAGGGGCCCTGAGCTCTTTTTCTCTCTGTTGGTCACCGATTAACCCTGGGAAGAGATACACTGGAGAGCGGGGGAGCTCTCGGGTTCATGGGGGAGTGGCTGAGGATCGCTCTGAGTTAGAGACACCTTTTTCTCACCAAGGATATGACAATCGCTCTCCTAGACTTTTCCCAGATGCCTATTTCCATTCGGTTTAATTCAACACAGTTCCGGGAGGCTAGAGATATTCTGGGCAGCAGATAATGACCTTATCTCGGCTCCCATCAGGTCTGGATTGTCTCTCCAAGGGCTGTGATACTCAATCCTAATGGCCTCGTGCTGGTTCTTTCTAGGCTCCTTTCTTGTCTCCCCTAGATAGTTGTCTGGGGGCTGCATCAGTACCTGGTGGCCCCAGCCTCCTCACCACCCCACATCACCCCATGCATCTTACGTAAAAGACTTCTGCTCCCTCTCTCTAGCCCCTGGAACTGCAGAATCACCTGATCCCAGTGGTTTCTCAGCTCCTAATCACCATAACTAAACAACCAAGCTGCCTCTCTGGCAGTTGTTTTGATCCTTATCTTTTAACACTGCAAGCTTTTTTTTTTTATTTCTTTGACCTATCTTATCTTATCTCCTGCCCCTCTCACCCACCCCTCTCATTTTATTTACCATGACTTATAAATGAGGAGCTCTGACCGACAACAATCCTCAGAGCGGTGTCTTCCTACGTTCTTTCTTTGGAGAGAGAAGTCATTCTGGCTTCAACTAGTATTTCTCAGGCAGCTGAGTGTAATTCACAGGTGAGCAAAAACAACTTTTTTCTTTTTATGGGAGCCAGTTCAAGCCACAGAATAATGGTTAGATTAAAAAAAAGTTTCATTAAGTCCTATGGCATATATATATACACACACACACACACATATATTCTTATTCTTACACTGTAAAGGACTGTATCAATTGGATTAATACCGTCCATAAGGAAGTCAAAAGCGTTCTAGTCATTAAATGTTACTAAGTAACAAGAATTCAACTGAGTAAATTTAAACATTGGATTGGCTTCATTTGATGATTCTTGAATCTGGCAGCATTTCATCTCTTAAAAAAGTCCCATTGAGTTTTAGAAAAGGGAAGGTTTTTGAAGGCAGAGAGGGAGTGAAAAAAGAAATTATTTATCGTACAATGCATTATTTTAGGCAAGGTGGCTCTCCTAAGGGGAGTTTAAGGATTAATTCCTAGTGCAGGCCCTGGGGAAATTCTAGGTTGGCTAATTAAAGTTCACATTTCGGGGAGAAGCTGAAGCTGCAATGAGGTTAGGTATTAAGTCTTGGTAGGGTTTAGAGTAAGTGACTCCATTTTGGGCCTGTTGTCTTCTTTTTAACAATATTAATATCTAGGCATATATATTTAGTAGCAACACAGAGGCAGATTTCTCATCTTTTATCATACAGAACACACTATAACGCTGACTCAGGTCCCACAGGTGAAGGGTTCAGTCCCCAAAACTGCCCTCTCCCACCTTGAGGTGCCAATTCTAAGCCCAGGTTCTCACCTGTGCTTCTGACTGCCTGGCTATGGAAAGGAGCATCCAAGGATCCCCTCCTTCAGTTTGGTTAATTTGCTATAGGGGATCACAGACCTCAGAAACATTTTATTTTATTTTATTTTTAGATTTTATTTATTTGCGAGAGAGTGAGCGCGCGAGAGAGCATGAGCAGGGGGAGGAGCAGAGAGGGGGAGAGAAGCAGACTCCCCAGTGAGCAAGGAGCCTGATGCAGGGCTTGATCCCTGGACTTTAGGATCATGACCTGAGGCAAGGGCAGACGCTTAACCGACTGAGCCACGCAGGTGCCCCAGAAACATTTTACCTACTGGAATACCAGTGTTAAAAAACAAAAATCGACTGGGTAAATTTGAAGATCTGATTGGCTTTATTAAATGATTCATGAATCTGGCAAGCAGAGGGGTGCTCCCCTGAGCTCAAAAAGAGGTTTTTAAAGGCAGAGAAAGGGCATTAAAAAAAAAAAAGGAAGAAGAAGAAAGGAATTTATTAGCAAGGAATGCATTGTTTAGGCAAGGTTGCCCTCTTTAGGGGAGTAGTAGGGGCCTATCAGCAAATGTTCTAGAACTGACCAGAAAATTCAATGTTGACTGGTGAAAGGTTATATCCGTTGGGGGTATTGCAACTGCAGTTAGGTTAGATATTAAGTCTTGGTTTACTGACTTGGGGCCTTAATCTAAGTGATGCCATTTTGGTCCTGTGGTTTTCCAACAATCCCCTCCTTTTGATCAGACTTTCAGCTTAACTGAGAGACCTGATCAAAATTTAAGGCATGAATGCCACTCTCAGCTACTGCTCTGATGTCCTTGAAACTTACACGCTGATCGATCCCTTGTGTAGCTTTCACTGGTCATGACTTTTTCCCTTTGTCTATGGATATTTACAGGTTATGAATTCAGGTTTATATTCTTTAAGTCAGTCATCCTTGGTTCCTTTTCTGATCTGATGCATTTAAAGCTTTTGAAAGAATATGATGCACCAGGGAGGTTATTCTGATTACTATAAGCAGAATAATTCCCAATGTTTGGAGTGCACGTTGAAGCCACGGTCCCTGATGCAGGGGCGTTGAGCTCAGTTGTCAAAGAATTCCTGAGACATTTTCGCTACAAAAAGGTGCTTTTAGTAAAGCAAGGTAACAGGACCCATGGGCAGGAAGAGCTGTACTTTTGGTCGTGACATGTGATTTTGATTATATATTTTGGAGTTGGCGGGTGGTAGAGATAACAGAAGTCTCTAAAGGGATTTCTATATGTTATGTTAAAGAAGACTTAGAGGATCTGGAGGTCTGGCTGTTGTCAAGCTAAGGATGCTTTTAGTCTCTGGCAAAGCGTTAATATTAAGGCAGCTGTGAGTTTCTTGAGGAATGTCACACTCTGCATGTCTCAGGTATTTATCAATGGGCTGCAGGTTGTAAGGAAATTTAATTTTATCTACATTTCCCCTGCCTTTGTTCTCTTCATCAGTCCCCAAGACCCAATCTAATCAAAATCAAATAAAAAAGAAAGACCCCATGGAAGGAGTCACCTTTTTAGGCCAAATGGCTTATTTTGTGATCTTATGTAATTGAGTTTTAATCTTCCCCAGAAGTGTTAATCTGGGGACTGCAGTTGGGGCCAACAGATAATTGAGGGCTATTCTAATATCAAGAACAACTTTGGCCAGAGCGTCTAAGGATCTTGGTTGGGTAGCTATTGCTTTTGCAAAGGATTCTGCAACAATTTCATGAATTAAGGAGAAGTTCCTGATCACAGCCTCATTTATATTTATCCCTTGCCCAGGAAGTAGGAACCTGCCAAAAGGAGTGAATCGTGAATCGTGAAAGCCTCCTGGTAGACCTTTTCTAACTTGATTATGCATATTCAGGGGAGTCTACCAATGAGATGTAGGGGCTCAGATTTCAGCTTCCTAGGCTGAAATAAAAGGTGGCTCTAAATTCCAGAGGTTACCCATCTTAGCAGTGGCCTGGGAGATAAGGATGAGGATGTTGTATGCCTTGATCACTGGAGATTATAGAAGGTATACTTCAAGTGGGAATCACATTTTTTAGCAGGTCCCCTCCCACTGTGAGAGCATCAGTCTTGTGGTAGGGAAAGGCTTCAACCCATCTGGAAAACATGCATACAATAACAAGGACGTATTGATAACCCACACTAAGTGGCAATTGAATGAAGTCTAGCTGCAGGTGTTCAAAGGGTCTACAGGAAGGAGGTTTGAGGACACTGGAGACAAAATCAGTTTTTCAGGATTACATGTCGGACGAGTTAGATGTTATTGGCAGACTATTTTTTTTTTGCAATTTCATAGAAGTTTCTCCACTAATGTCTATAATTCAAGTTATCTCAAATGCATTACAGTGGGTGAAGGACTGCTAAAATCGGAAAATGGGGTTTGTCAAGGAGCTGGGAAAAACCAAGCAGCCATCTTGGGTTTCCCATAGTCCCGACTATTCATTTAACTTAGAGCCATTATTTACCCATCTCAATTTCTCTGATTCAGGAGCAGACTGTTGCCCTGTTATAGGGACATCAGGAAATGTCCAAGCCTGGCAATGAGGAGCCATTTTTGCAGAAGCAGAATGGACCTCATCCAGGTGTGTTACAATCATTATAGTTCTGTTGCCTCTGCCTTTGCATGGAAGCCAGCTGGATCACATATTCAAAGTTATTTCCAAAGATTCCTTTTTCACAAAACTTCTACAACTTTCTTTTTTACACTCAGATTTTGTCCTAAGTTTTCCCTCTTTAAATAACCAGCCTCACTTTAGGACAAAATTACTTTGTTTTTCCTCAAAAATGTATCTCTATTCCTCATACTTTTTTCTTACCAAAAACATGGATCTTACTTTCTTTGCATATAAAGTTATTTTGCCTTATTCTTTCCAGTGGTCTAATAAATTGTTACATTTATTAAAATTTTTAAGTCTTAGGGGCGCCTGGGTGGCTCAGTTGGTTAAGCGACTGCCTTCGGCTCAGGTCATGATCCTGGAGTCCCGGGATCGAGTCCCACATC
>NC_058410.1:31446975-31458122 GCF_002201575.2 Neomonachus schauinslandi
AAACGCTTGTCCCTGCCTGCCTTCCAACTATCCTTCATCAGTTTCACCTGGAAGTGATCTAGATATTTAACAGATTTAACTTAACTCATTTAACCTAACTCAGCAAGACTTTAAGGTTTTAGGTTACCAATAAGATTTGGGAAAACAATTTAAAAGCTTACCTAAAATTTTTTATTTATGTCTATTTAATTTATTTGTTATTAACAGTTATGCTTAGATTACTCAAAAACTTTGTGAGACCTCAAAGTCAGTTGTTCTTCCAAGCCATTTTTCTTTTATATAGTCTGTAACAGAGATAACATTGACTTATGACTTTATGTAAACGCTGGTAGAATAAAAGTTTCAGTTTTATTGCTGATACCTCTAAAGACATGTCTATTTTAATTAAACGAACAATCTTAAACAAGCTTTCATATTAAATGTTTTTCCCAGATCACATGAACTTGAAAAAAACATTTGGGTTAGTTTCTTTTTGATAGGTTTAGAATGGTCAGTCCTTACTAGCATTTGTCCTTAACTAAATAGAGCTCTTCTGAAAATTAATTTTAGCAATACCATCCAGAGGTAGAATAATAACTCACATTTATAACATACCCACAAACACATGGATGCAAGGACTTTATCGTTACAAATATTTGGGAAGATTTTTAAGATTTGTACTTGTCCCTGGAATTAATCTTAAGAAAGCTGTGCTAGAGTCTGGGCACAAGAGCTCTTTAGCAGTTTATTTTTTAAGATTTTAAAATTTATTTGTCAGAGAGAGAGAGCACAAGCAGGGGGAGTGGCAGGCAGAGGGAGAAGCAGGCTCCCCCGCTGAGCAGGGAGCCCGATGCGGGACTCCATCCCAGGGCCCTGGGATCATGACCTAAGCTGAAGGCAGACACTTAACCGACTGAGCCACCCAGGCGTGTCCCTAGCAGTTTATTTTAAAAGACCTCTCTTTCTATGTTTTTTGGTTTTTTTTCCCCCTTCAGTCTCAGGTAATTGTGGGCTGTGTTTTCATTGCAAAGAAATGATAAGATGTGTAACTTTAAGGGGAAGAGAAAAAAAGTAAGTTCTTCCCAAAAGGACTTTGGTTTTCTAAGGCCAATAATTTACAGGGTGTTTCAGATAAACAAGGGAAGTCTGGGGATCGGTAAAAGAATAGGTGAATTTTGAATTGCCTGTATGCTGATTTTTGTTTTGTAAAATAAGAATGGTGTTTTCAATTCCTCAAAGAATTGGGTTATAACTTAAATGACATGTTCATTCACCTATCCCACTACATTATCTTCAGTTTGTTGCTTTCCCTCTGGATACATAGTTTTGTTGTTTTTTAATTCCAGTATAATTAGCATACAGTGTTATTAGTTTCAGGTGTGCAATATAATGATTCAACAGTTCTACACATTGCTCGGTGCTCATGGTGATGAGTGTACTCTTAATCCCTTTCACCTACTTCACCCATCCCCCCAGGCATCAGTTTTCTGTATTTAAGAGTGGGTTTTTTTGTCTCTTTTTTCCTCTGTTCTTTTGTTTTGTTTCTTAAATTCCAAATGAATGAAATCAGATAGTATTTGTTTTTCTCTGACCGACTTATTTTACTTAGCATTATACCCCCTAGATTCATCCATGTTATTGCAAATGTCAAGACTTCATTCTTTTTTATGGCTGAGTAACATTTATTGTGTATATATATATATACACATACCATTTCTTTACCAATTCATCTGTCGACAGACATGGGTTGCTTCCGTAATTTAACTATTGTAAATAATGCTGCATGAGTACATAGATTTAAATATTTCTGGGAACATTGAGTAACACCCTGTGGGCGTGGGCATCTGACAGATCCCCAAAGAGGGTGCAAAGGATACTATGTTTCACAAATCCAGAGTGACGCCCAAAGGAAGGAAGTAACTTACTTCCATCAGGCAGGCAGAAAGCCGAGCCTAGTTACCCAAAGCGAAACAAGCAAGAAGATGGTTGCTATCTCTGGCGAAAGAACAATCACAAGGGGTTTGAATTTGGAAATGAAGGGACAACAGTGAGATTTTATTTTCCTCTCCAGACTGGGCACCACAGACAGAGATTCAGAAGAACTGATTCTGGTAAGAGTTTCCATTCTTCACTAGCTTTTGACACAGTTTATTCAGGATCCTATCGGTAAGCTCTGGTATGCACCGGAGTTTTCCCTTAGCTGTTTAAGGGGATGATGTTGCAGTTTACCAGAAAAGTCCTCAGTTTCTTCACCTCTGGGAGGGGATCTCTATAGGAGCCCTTCTTTTAAGGTAGATAATGGGAGTGTCTGTAAAACCATTAACTTGGCAGACTTTTGCTTACAATTATGTAGTCTTTTCAGAGTGGAAAAACAATTCAGACAGACGATTAGTAGAACGAGTACTCAAAGGAGGATAGAGGTGAACCGTAGGAGTTACATCAATCTAAGAGTCTTTTGTTGTCAGTGTGTCAGGGAGCAAGACTTTCCTGTCCCTTTCAAGGCCCATCTAGGCAGATTGGGAATCAAACTGATATGAGAAATTAATAGGAGAAAATCAAATTTCATTTCATATGTATGGGGAATCCACATGCACATGGAAATTCCAAAGAGTCGGGCAAAATGAGGTATGTATATCCTTCTGCAGTAAGGAGAAGGGGGTGGGGGTCTGGGACTTCAAAGGAAAGGAATGTAATTCACAGGAAGATGAAAAAGAGTAAATGGTTGGTAAATATGTTTGCTGGACCACTCAGAAAAAAGGAGACCTGGGGGACTTTGATCAAACAGGTCTTGGAAGGTTCCTCCCTGTCTGCCACACCTAGTTCACGTCATGACATAGAATTATCTGTGGTGATAGCTCTCTTGCTGGAGCAGATCCTTTATCTAAATTCTCTTAAGGCAGTTGGGGAGATTAAGAGCTGTTCCTGAATCTGCTGGCTTTTGATTACTTTTTTTTTTTTTAAAGATTTTATTTATTTGAGAGAGCGAGAATGAGAGAGAGAGAGAGAGAGAGAGAGCACACGAGAGGGGGAAGGTCAGAGGGAGAAGCAGACTCCCTGCTGAGCAGGGAGCCTGACGTGGGACTCAGTCCCGGGACTCCAGGATCATGACCTGAGCTGAAGGCAGTCGCTTAACCAACTGAGCCACCCAGGCACCCTTTTGATTACTTTTTTAACTCAAACTAACCTTCATGCCAAAGTGGCCCATCATGAGGCAGCTGGCCTTTTGCCCCTACAGTTCCTTCCTCTGAAACTTCCCTGAAGTTTCACACATTAAAAGTTGAGTTGGTGGATTTTTTCATCCTGTTGAACTAGTTTCTTTGTCCTGACAATAGGTCAGTTTAGTTAAACTCATTTCAAGAGGCAGTGATGCGGGTGTGTTCTCAAAGTTAGGCCTATGGTTCAAGCAATCAGATACTAAATAAGAGGAATTTTTTTTTTTTAAAGATTTTATTTATTTGACACAGAGAGAGAGAGAGAGAGACAGGTGGGCAGAGGGAGAGGGAGAAGCAGGCTCCCCGCTGAGCAGAGAGCCCGATGTGGGCTCGATCCCAGGACCCTGGGATCATGACCTGAGCCGAAGGCAGTTGCTTAACCGACTGAGCCACCCAGGTGCCCCCTAAATAAGAGGCATTTTTATGGAAACAAAAGAAAAACAATGGTTGATAGTGAGATCAAATTATAAACCAATTTCTTAGTTTTAAGGGTAGCGAGTTTGCTCCTGGGTGAGTCAGAACTGCACCAGGTTAAGTCGTCACACAAAGAAAGGTTTATTTGCTGCAAATACAGAGATCACGGGATGGCTTCCAAAGCAGTGACTCTCTGAGCAAAGGTGAATGGATTCTCTTTATTTAGGGTTAAGATGAATATAGAGGGGCGCCTGGGTGGCTCAGTCTTCGGGCGTCTGCCTTCGGCTCGGGTCATGATCCCGTGAGTGGTTCTCGTGCATTGACCTCCTTTGGATCAGCGGGATCAACTGGGTTAGCTGGAATGACTGAGGAGATCAAGTATCCAAAGTCCTATGGCAAGCTAGTGGCAGTCCTGGGGCAATTCCTTAAATGACATGTTAGGTCTTTTGTGTACCAGGTGCTAGGTGCTAGGGACATAGAGAAGTGTGAGAGGCAGTGCCTACCCCATTCAGTCTTTGTTCTCCCCTCCTTTCCCCTGTTTCTCATTCGTTCCACTTGGGCGGGGCACGATTTCCTGCTGAGTTCCTTTTGGGACCTGCTACCTGGGGTGCTGTCAGTGAATGGTCTGGATGCTGTGGGTCTCCTTCCAACTCCACGCAGTGGGATGTCACATTTTCTCTCTAAAGAGGCAATCCTCTTCATCCTTGCAGAGTCTGGTGGTATTAATCAAGGCTTCTTTCCACATAAAAGATTTGTTGGGGCCAAGGACAGGACACTCCAAAATGTGCCACCTTGGCATACTGATTATTTTAAATTAAAGTTACTTAAGAAACAGACAATGCAAAAAGAACACTGACTTTTCTGGGCACCTGGGTGGCTCTGTCTGTTAAGCATCTGCCTTTGGCTCGGGTCATGATCCCGGGGTCCTGGGATCGAGTCCCGCATCAGGCTCCCTGCTCAGCAGAGAGTCTGCTTCTCTCTCTCCCTCTGCCCCTCCTCTCTGCTCGTGTTCTCTCTCTCTCTCTCTTTCTCAAATAAAAATCTTAAGGGATGCCTGAGTGGCTCGGTTGGTTAAGCGTCTGCCTTTGGCTCAGGTCATGATCTCAGGGTTCTGGGATCGAGCCCACCTTGGGCTCCCTGCTCAGCAGCGAACCCACTGCTCCCTCTGCCTGCCACTCCCCCTGCTTGTGCTCTCTCTCTCTTTCTCTCTCACTCTCGCTCTATCTCAAATAAATAAAATCTTTAAAAAGATCTTAAAAAACAAGAACACTGACTTCTTATTGTTTATGTAAAAGGTGGTCTATCTATACCAGGAGGTAAAGAGATTCTTATCACCGGACATAGGAAATTTAGAGTCAAAAAGGCTATATAAACAACCCTTGTTACCTTTTATTAATTTACTACCCCAGCCCAAATTCTGTTTAGAATTCCTTACTAATTGAAGCTACCCAAGTTAAGTTTTCTTTGTCCTTTCAATTCCTCACAGATTTATTGCCTCTTTGTCTAAAAAATATAACAACAGCCTGCCTTGTTCATTTCTTTAGGTCTCCGTGTCATTACGGGGCCTCTGTGTGCACGTAATAAAACTTTTTTACCCCCCCTCCTGTGAATCTGTCTCATGTCCCCTTAATTCTTAGACCAGCTGGAAATCCTTGAGAAAGCACAGGAGGTTGTTCTTCCCCTGCCATTGGTGTGGCCGGCTGGGTTAACTTCCGCTGGCTATTTGCCCCGGAAGATTCTGCAGCTTCCAAGATCTTGGGCGATCTGACATACAGCCGGCAGAAGGTAAGATTTCTTACCATGTCGGCCTCCCGGAGTTTCTGTCTGTGAGATCTGGTGGCGTGAGAGTAAGGACAGTCTTTCTCTCTTTCTCTCAAAGTAAATTAGCAGGAGAAAATATTTGTGGAACTAGTTCCTTTGGCTTAGCGACTCTTGGTAAAAAATCTGGTAGGGTACTGTTTGGCTAGTGATCTGTTTCCTTCCAGAGGTGGTCTTTGATTTCCTTTGTCCGTGTCTTTAGGTAAAGGGGATTACCATAAAGCATAGAGTTCGCGGTTCTCATCAGACAGTGTCTATGTGGGCATACTTTGCTGTGGGCCCCCGGTGTAAAAACTAGATGAGGTTTTTCCTTTTATCTTGTTCTATGTCCTAAGAGCTTGGCTTTGTGACCAGTGAGAACATTCTCTCTGGTCTCTGCCATCCGGAAGGTGCATTTACTGGGGTGTACTTAGGGGGCCAGTTGAATAGACTGGGGATTGGAGATACCCATTTGCAAGCAGCATTCTCTTTGCCCAGTTGTGCCAGCTCTCAGGGGGGTTTGTCTTAAGAGCTCCTAGACTGTAAGGGCCTTGGTCATCTCAGCCTTCATTGCTTGTTAGTGCTAGAAAAATCCATTCCAGTAGCACCTGTCAGCTGTCACAGATTGGCAGGTCTGTGTGGAAGCTTCGCACCTTTGTGGGGGCCTGAGACAACCTGATAACACCACATCATTCTTACCACCTGTCCCTGAAGGTCTTTGCTTTCTTAGACTATTTTTGGGAGTAGACTTTTGGGGCTTCACCAGCTATGCCCTCTCTAGGGACATCTCTTGTATCTTTGGCCAAACCATAAAAAGGCTTATTGGTTTGAGTGGCTATTAATTGATATTAAAAACAAGATCCTACTCATCAGTTGGCTAAATTAAGGAATGCCTGGGTGGTTCTGTTGGTTAAGTGTCTGCCTTTGGCTCAGGTCTTAATCCTGGGGTCCTGGGATCGAGTCCCGCATTGGGCTCCCTGCCCAGCAGGGAGCCTGCTTCTCCCTCTGCCTCTGCTGCTCCCCTCTGCTTGTGCTCTCTCTCACTCGCTCTCTGACAAATAAATAAAATCTTAAAAAAAAAAAAAATTGGCTAAATTAAAAAAAACTCTTTATGGTGAGCTCTCAATTTTCTTATTAGCATAAGGCTATCCTTAAGGACTCCCTTGACAAGATAAAGAACGGAAATTAGACTTAAGACAAAAATTAATGTCTACATCCATTGTAAATTTCCCTTCCTAAAATCTGACCCATCTATTCCCTTTCCCTACAAGATTTTTTAGACAGTACTCCAGCTTAATCTCAAGTTCAAAGTCTGCAGACTACTCTTACAAATGCTGGAAGCCAAACCGAAAGTTTAGCAGAAGTACCTGGGACAGGCAGTAGGGCTTACTTTGCTGTAATCAGGCTCTGCCAACTTTAGGCATTTCTCTGCAATGACCTTGGCAGATATATCTTTGAATGGCGCAGCCCTGCCCCAACGCGCCCCCAACACACAGGGAATTCATGTCCCTTGAACAACAGCAGATCTTGTAAATTATAAAGCCCCTTTTCCTCCACTTTCAAAAGATCCTACCAAATTTAGAGGAATTAAAAAGGTGGTTGGCTATTCACAACTTCACTCAAAGAGAACTTGACTGGCTGCTAAGGGAAGTTTCTTTCATACTATGATTATTAGGCAAGCCAAAAGGCCGCTTGAACCCAGCCCCCTTTCACAGAGGAGGCAGATGACCAAACTTTCTCCTAGGCCCTCCTGCAATTAATCAGTGGAAGGCTGATGGCAGGTCCTGATATAATAAAAGCCCAAGGTTAAATTATGTACTTAGAGAAAAAGCTTTTATTAAAACGCTTTATACAGAGTTTACCAAGGCATAAAGCTTTTGATTCCCATTTTAGTTAAACATGTCCCTGGTGTGTGTATGTATGTGTGTATATATATATATATATACACACACACATAAAGTTTAGTTAAAAAGGCAGGTCCATCCCTTGATATTCAGGCCGAAATCCAAATCTTTGGGGGAATTAAAGACAACTGTCTGTCTTAAAAATCGCTACAAAACTAGAAATCAACTCTAAAAACAAGTCAAAGCCCACCTATTTTTACCAATCTCAAAACCTTGCCTATTCCTCTCAATGCTTTATAGATACTATAAAAGATCAGAATATTGGAACAAAATTGTCCTGTACCTAAGAAAAGAAATAATTTTTTAAATAGCATTTATCTCAGATTTCTTTACAACAAACCAACTTGCATTCTTTCTCTGTTCCTTAGAGTTATAATTTTATCATGTCTTTGAAATGAAAACACAATCCACAGTTGTCCGAGGCTGAACAAAAAAGGCAGGGAGGGGAAGAGGGCTTTTAAAAATACAGATTGCTAAGGGGGCAACTGGATGGCTCAGTGCCTTCGGACTCTTGATCTCCTCTCAAGGTCTGGATCTCAGGGTCATGAGTTCAAGCCCTGTGATAGGCTTCATGCTGGGTGTGGAGTGGAGCTTACTTAAAAAATAAAAATACATATTGCTAAAAGGGCTCTTGTGCCCAGGCGCTAGCATCTCTGTAAGTGGACAATATGTCCCAAAAAGTCCACCTTGGAGAAAACTTGGGTACTTTCTTTGTGCCTCTGTGGTATAAATTTTCTACCCCCCTCTTCTCTAGGACCTAAGAGCCATTCTTTGAAATAATAAACTTCAAAAAAAGGTTTCTCACCAGAAGGAAAAAAAGAAAGTGAGAAAAGGTATATAAAAATCAGGCCTATAATGTTCTCTCCACAAAACAAAAACTGTAAGATCTTTGTTTACATCTGTATGTATGTTTGTATGTATGTCCATATTGTTAAATAAGAAAAATCCATCAAAGTTAATCTTAAAGATCTAATTGGCTTTATTAATCAATTCATGAATTGGGCAGCATCCCATCCAACAAATTAGAAAGGAACTCCAAACTGCTACAGAAAAGGAACTGTTTTTAAAGGTAGAGATGGGGCGGAAAAAGACAGTTACTAGCAAAGAATCCACTGTTGTAGGCAATTTGCCCTCCTAAGGGAAATGGAAGGGGTCTCTCAATAAACTTCTTGTGTTGACCAGGAAATTCCATGTTGTCTGGTTAAAGGTTACATTCCTGGGGAGTTGAAACTGCAGTTAGTTTAGGTATTAAGTCTTGGTTTACTGACTTGGAGCTTTAACCTAAGTAATGCCATATTGGGCCTGTGGTTTTCTTTTTAACAATGTGTATGTTGTAAGTGTGAGATTTTTCTACATCTGGATGGTATTACTAAAATTAGTTTGTAAAAGAGACCTGTTTAGTTAGTTTGAAGGCAAGCGCTTATTTTCAAGTTCACATGATTTGGGAGAATATTTGGTGTTAAAGCTAATTTAAGGTTGTTGGTTTAATTAAAATAGACATGTCTTTAAAATTATCAACATTAAAACTAAAACGTTTATTCTGCCTCGGTTTACTTAGAGTCAAATAGGCTGATACTATCTCTGTTTTTAAAAAATAATTAGCTTGGAAGGGTAACTGACTTTGATGTCTCCTATAGTTTTTATGGGTAATGTAAGCATCATTGTTAAGAACAAGTAAATTGGGGGCGCCTGGGTGGCTCAGTTGGTTAAGCGACTGCCTTCGGCTCAGGTCATGATCCTGGAGTCCCGGGATCGAGTCCCACATCGGGCTCCCTGCTTGGCAGGGAGTCTGCTTCTCCCTCTGACCCTCCTCCCTCTCATGCTCTCTGTCTCTCATTGTCTCTCTCTCAAATAAATAAATAAAATCTTTAAAAAAAAAAAAAAAAGAACAAGTAAATTGAATAGATATAAATTTTAAAAGGTTTTTAGGTAAACTTTTAAGATCGTTTCCCCGAATCTTTCTGGCAACTTGAAACCTTGAAGTTTTGCTAAGTGATGAGTTAGGTTGAATTCACTGAATATCTAGGTCATTTCTAAATAAGATAAAATAATAAACATTAAATACTGAACATAAGTTTATCTACTTGTGGTTTCCTTATTACTCCAGAGAAACTAAAAATTTGGGTCTGCTGGTAAACATGTTGTATTCTTTATTAAAAGATTGTACTTGAAGAAGCACGTTTCTAGAAATTATGAAATATATTCATAAATTTGCCGATCTAAAAAATGCTAGAGAAACAATTTACAGTTGTTTACTACTTCACTAGAAATTAACATTTCTAAGTATTAAGAATTATAATTACCATGTGACTAAAGCTGCTAAAAATTATAAGGGAAACAACTCTGTAAGGTGTATTTTTTTTGGTAAGAAAAAGTATGAGGAATGGCAATACATTTTTGTTGAGGGCAAAAATAATTTTTCCTAAAGTGAGCCTAGTTACTTAAAAAGGGAAAACTTAAAATCTGTGTGTAAAATAATAATAATTAATAAAAATAAAAGTTGTAGAAGATTTATGAAAAAAAAACCCTTTGAAAAATTTTATATATAGCTAAGATTAGAATAAGTATATTTAAGAGTGAGTTTTGATATCAAAAGAACACTGATGGAAAATTAGAATTTGGTTTTTCTCTCTGTTAGAAAAACTTTCTTAGATGATTGGTTTGCTTTTTATGAGAAATTACAAACAAAATTTTCTTTACCTTTTGTGTAATCTGCCTAGAAAAATATTTTGTTTTGTTTTTATCAAATCTTTGATCATTCGAGAAGACAGTCTTCTTAATATTAAAAGAGCTAAGACTTGTTTACAACTATGTAATCCTCTGTATTTGCCTTTTAAAATCTCTTATTGTCACGTTGGTTAAATCATTTAACAGTTTTATAATGATCTGTGATTCTTCTTTAATTAAATGCTTGAAACTTTTGATATTTTTTGATAAACTTCCAAAGATCAAAATTTTTTTAAAGGTCTTACATATTTAAAGGTCTTATATATGTATTAGGGAAAGAGGGAGATTACTTAAGGTAAGTAATCTCTACACCCAACATGGGGCTTGAACTCATCACCCTGAGGTCAGGAGTCACATACTCTTTCAATTGAGCCAGCCAGGCACCCCCTAAAATCAAATTCTAAAATAAAGTCTTTTGACTATAATCTAACTGAAATGTTCCAGAGGGCCCTTGGAACATTTCAGTGATTTTGTTTCTCATCATTAAAGAGAGAAATTAATGCTTGTTTGGTATGTTAAATTGCATGGGAAGTATTGTCAAACCAGTAATACTAAACTCTCTTATATTTGTGTAGATACATGCTACTTAAGTAACTATTCTGGAAATTGTATGAAACTTCTAGAAATATGATATGTCCTGGTATGTTATTATCTTAAAATGTAATCCAAAAATAACCGAATTTCCTTGTCAATCACATTGTAATGAATTCTAATTGGATCTTTAATCATGGACATTTTTTAAGTCCTTTGTCATTTGTAGACTCAGATGCTTTTTACAAAAGCTTCCTGCAACTGCGTTTCGTCTTCAGTGAGACTTACGGAAAGAACCCTGAGTATAGGTTTCTGATAACCTTAAGATCATAACACTAAACATGTTAAGAATTTCTGGAACTAGTAGGAAAACTGGATTCAAGCTGAACAAAAACTAACATGAGACTAAATGAACTGAGGACGATTATAATTTTTTAAAAGATTTATTTATTTGAGAGAGAGGGAGGAAAAGCGGGAGATAGAGAGGGAAAGAGAACGGGGTTGGGAGGGGCAGAGGGAGAGGGAGCAGCGGGCTCCCCGCCGAGCAGGGAGCCCGACGCGGGGCTCGATCCCAGGACCCCGG
>NC_058410.1:31458132-31544151 GCF_002201575.2 Neomonachus schauinslandi
GCAGAGGGAGAGGGAGAGGCAGGCTTCCCGCCGAGCAGGGAGCCCGATGCGGGGCTCGATCCCAGGACCTCGGGATCATGACCTGAGCCCAAGGCAGGTGCTTAACTGACGGAGCCACCCAGGCGCCCTAGGACAATTATAATTTTTATGACTTTTTTGTTTGAAACATTGTTGATCTTTTAAGGTTTTGTTTTTCCAGATTTAAGGAAACTTTCTCTTAAGCTAACTATGACCTCCGGCAATTTGATAAAATAAAACTTTTCAACAAATTAAAACATTTACCTTTTTCTTTCTATCTGATACCTCCAGAATGTTCAGTGAATGTTCTTATATTTTCATGGCAATGTATTCATTTGCATAAATTCAATAACAATCTGTTCACCTTGTATCAGATCATAATTGGAAACATTGATTATATTACGGAGGCTTTGACTGGAATGTCATATTTGGGGGAGACTTGCTAAAAACTTAGGTATGACCAGACAGCTTTAAGGAAATAATGTTGATTATATGGAGCCAATAAGGCCCCTTGGGAAAACAGCCCAATACCTTGCTTATGGGGTTGCTAGCAACCTTACAGGTAAAGAACGTCACTTCTTGGCAGGTACAGGAACCTCAGGATATTTTGCAGACCTCAAAAGAGAGGAATTAATGCAAATCTTTAAGTATTACAGGCAAGGTCTGATGGCAAGTATTTGGCTTGGCTTCTGGCCTTGGGAGGCTGTTAAAAGTTCAATCTAGAGATTCCCTGTAAAAAGTTGCAGCAAAGCAGATTTAAAAGACTCTATATAATCAATTGCTATTCTTGCTGAACTTACATATATAATCAGGCCAAGGTTCGTTTTTCCCCCCTCGGTTTATTTTACAAACAAATCAGTCTTAATTTGGCTATCTTTGGTAAAAGGAGAGTGATTATAAAGAGGAAAATCATGTTTAAGTAACACACCTTTATGGATATTAGATTCTAAAAACAGTTCTTTATAAACAAGACTAGATCCTAATTTTTTCTAGTTTCCTTCCATGTCTGGCCACAACTCCTAGTTAACATCTCCAATTTTTTCCCATAATTTTGACTTGGAATCATTTCATAAATAAAACTTCCCCTTTCTTTGAAGCCCTGCACACTAAATATAAACTGCTTTATGTCAACTTGAGTGAAATCACAACAACTCATGTATAGACCATCTTCATGCCTGTTGCTCTGTGGGTGACTCAGAAAGGTCACCAGAGACACTTGACCTACAAACCAAGAGTCTACCAGGTTGCCATTGCCTGCCCTCACCCTATTTGAAGATGCTTTTAGCCTGACATCTAGAAATCTTCTCAACTGGCTACTCTCAGAACTCAGAAACCAGTTTTATAATTTATTTAATCTTAACTGTTGTTTTTGTTTTCATAAAAGTGCCTCTTATTATTACATGATTAATTGAACCATAGGCATGACTTTGAAAATACATAAGCATCACAGCCTTCTGAAGTGAGTTTAATTCAACTAACCTATTGTCAGTACTGAAAGACTGTTCAGTGAGATAAAACAATCTGCCAGCTCAACTTCTATAGAAGTTTCAGAGGAGGGAACTATAGGAACCAAGAGCAGGCCACCCCAAGATGTGACACTTTGGCATATTGATTATTTTAAGTTAGTTACTTAAGAAACAAACAATGCAAAAAGAATATTCTGACATGCCCCCCATCTTTGTCTCCAGAAAACAAGATTGTGATGTGAAAACAAGTTTGTGATGACAAACCTAGAAAACGGAAGCATACATTTCCTTATTAGATCCTCACAAATCCCTGCAATAAGTCTTTTTTTTTTTTTAAAGATTTTATTTATTTATTTGACAGAACGAGCGAGAGAGGGAACACAAGCAGGGGGAGTGGGAGAGGGAGAAGCAGGCTTCCCGCCGAACAGGGAGCCCGATGCGGGGCTCGATCCCAGGACCCTGGGATCATGACCTGAGCTGAAGGCAGACGCTTAACGGCTGAGCCACCCAGGTGCCCCGAGTCTTTTGTTATATAAGGTTTGTTTATATCTATGTCTACAATGCAATACCATAAGGCTTGCTTAGAGTAGATTTGTAATCTACTTGTAAGGTAGTAAGTCCTGGGGACCACATGATTAATTGTGTTTTCTCTCTCTACATGTGAGGACTTGCTCTGTTTATCGGCAATCGTCAGACTTCAGCATGGTCACCTCTCCGCTGCTGGCTTTTGTGGCAGTTTCAGTTTTCTGTGTCTTAAAAGTCAGCTCCCGGGATACATTTATTGCAGCTGTTTATGAACACGCAGTGATATTGCCTAATGCTAGCCTGATACCAGTGTCCCGTGAAGAGGCATTGGCATTAATGAACCGAAATCTGGATCTTTTGGAGGCAGCAATCACTTCAGCAGCAAACCAGGTACCCCCTCTCAAGCGTGCTGGCCTCCACCAAGAGGAAGGGTGGGGTCTTAGGAGCCAGGGTTCCTGTCCGGTGCAGTTATACTTTTGGAAGACATATGTGTCAGGGTAGCCAACAACTTTGTTGTACAATCAGACTCCTACCTCCTTCTCAAAATTATGACCGCAAGGTCATACAGACCCCGTCTTGGATTGTTGCTTAACTGAGAAATATTTTAATATTTTTAACAGGGTGCACATATTATTGTGACTCCAGAAGATGGTATTTATGGCTGGAACTTTACCAGGGAAACTATCTACCCATACCTGGAGGATATCCCAGACCCTGGAGTGAACTGGATCCCTTGTAATAATCCCAAAAGGTAATAATCCAAACAGGTGGTGGACCATCCAATCATGAACATGAACTTACTTTACCTGGGAGGGCTTTGTAGTAGATCACTGCATAGGATCCACTATCAACTCTAAGTTCAAGATAGTTTTATTATTTTTCATCTTCTGAGGATACATGTATTAGGAAAGTGATTATGAATTGTGAAATCACAGAAATCAGTGCTGGAAGGTAACATAGAAGTCATCAAATTCAATGTGAATATATTTCCACTGAGGGAAGGAATCTGGAGAGACGGTAGCATAACTTGCTTAGGGTTACAGGGGTAGTTGGTTAGCGGGAGAACCAGAATCAAACTCTAGTCTTCTGACTTCTTACCAGTGATGAGAAAATTGTTGCCCCATGTGGGCCTGTAATTTGAAAACTGCATTAAAAAATGGCAAAATAGAGTCGTGTTAGTTTAGAATTAAAAATTTTCCTTTTACGTCAATAAGATGGCTAAATGAGCTTCATGTGTATGAAATCTGAAGAGCTTAAGGTGATTGTCGATGTAGCAGAACAGTGTAAGTGGTTTAAGTCAGGCCCAGACTAAAGAAAGAGGATGTGTGAGGAAAGTAGCACTATTGTTTTTTTTTTTTTTTTTTTTTAAAGATTTTATTTATTTGTTTGACAGAGAGAGACACAGTGAGAGAGGGAACACAAGCAGGGGGAGTGGGAGAGGGAGAAGCAGGCTCTCCACGGAGCAGGGAGCCCGATGCGGGGCTCGATCCCAGGACCCTGGGATCACGACCTGAGCCAAAGGCAGACGCTTAACGACTGAGCCACCCAGGCGCCCCAACTCTGGCTCTTTGAATCCTCTAGAAATTACTTCAGCCAGTAGGGGAAGGACTTGCAACAATATAGTGGTGGTGGTGGTGGGGAGGTAAAACAATGGCTGCCTGCCCCTGTGTTTGCACCTCCATGATCAGAAGCAGTTATCAGTGATCAGAACACAGATCCCTGATATTTGGAAGATAGGGGTTTTAGTGTCCAACCTGGTTCTGTAAGCCGCCTGCATGGTGCTCCAGCATGACTATCTGTCATGGGCCTGGGTGTGGGGAAAAGCATGGGTAGCCGCTGCTGAGCCAAGAGGTGAAATTGACTGAAATTGACTGCAATTTGCCTTACAAGCCTTGAAATAGACTCCGGAATTTCAAAATAGCTCTATCAGTCAGATTCTGCCAGTACAAATATCATCTAGGTGGAGGGATGTATTTCTGGTGCTTCCTACTCTGCCATCTTCCCAGAATTCTAATTCCAAGTTGTCGTTCTTTCACTTGAAGTATTTTTTTTAATTCCTCTTTTCTGCCAGGGTCAGTGAACAGAAGATGTGTATCATTGTCCCAAAATATCTATGAGATGTGCCACACATAAGATAAACACATAATGAACACATGGTTATAAATGATGATAAATGCTATGATGAAAAAAATACATGGCCTAGAATCTTATCCTAGAATAGTTTCCTACAACCAAATTCCCACAAGCATGTACTTCCTCTGAAATCTATTCTTAATCTTTCCCTTCTCTGATGTTATTCAGAATTTATTTTTGTGTGTATCACATAATAGGTTCAAGGAATATAATTCTGAATTTTATTAAAAGATAAACTTCATTTTTGTTTTTCTTTTCTAATGAGCATATAGGTTTGGCTACACCCCAGTGCAAGAAAGACTCAGCTGCCTGGCCAAGGACAACTCTATCTACGTTGTGGCAAATATTGGGGACAAGAAGCCATGCAATGCCAGTGACCCTCAGTGTCCCCCCGATGGTCGTTACCAGTACAACACCGATGTGGTGTTTGATTCTCAGGGAAAACTGGTGGCACGCTATCATAAGGTAAAGTTAATTTGCAAACAGTTCAGTTACTGAGTGTTTAACAAAATAAAGTGGACAAGAAGGAAAAATCATTAGTGTAGATAATAAGCATACTTTAGAAGCAGAATGGAGACAAAGCATAGAAAGTAATGATTAGGTATGGTAAGCTCCTATAAAGAGGCTCAAGAGGTTTCCTATGCATTTAGAATGCGTCTGTGGAAGTGTATGAGAATCAGCAGGAGGTACCTCTATTGAAATATAATGTTACCTTTTAGACTTTGTCCTTTTGAAGACATGCCCTGGCATTGGGTCAAGACTAGAAGGAGAAACTACCTACCAGATAGACTTGATTTTGAAGAGAAAGGAGCAAAGAAAGTTCTTTGTCCACAGAAAATAGTTAAGTGTTCTTGGCAAATAGAAGTTATCTATTTCACTTCTATGTCTTGTAAGATTCAAGAGGGTCTTAATAAATAAGGATTCCTGCCTACATATCTATAAAATGTGGAGGTTGAACCAATTCCCATCAGCTATAGTAATCTCTATTCTCTTACACTTTTTCCCTGTGAAGACAGTGGTCATGGATTAAATTGGCACTGACTAAGAGTTGTTGGCTTGCACTTTTTTCAGACACAGTAAACCCAGGCCAGCTTCTGAAAAGAGACTTTTTTCCCCTTCATCTTTTGTTTTTGTTTTTGTTTTTTTTAAAGATTTATTTATTTATTTGACAGAGAGAAGAGAGAGAGAGACAGCAAGAGAGGGAACACAAGCAGGGGGAGTGGGAGAGGGAGAAGCAGGCTTCCCGCTGAGCAGGGAGCCTGATGTAGGGCTTGATCCCAGGACCCTGGGATCATGACCTGAGCAGAAAGGCAGATGTTTAATGACTGAGCCACCCAAGTGCCCCTCATCTTCTGTTTATTACAGCACAACCTTTTCATGGGTGAAAATCAATTCAATGTACCCAAGAAGCCTGAGGTTGTGACTTTTGACACCATCTTTGGAAGATTTGGCATTTTCACGTGCTTCGATATACTCTTCTATGATCCTGCTGTTACTCTGGTGAAAGATTTCCATGTCGATACCATAGTCTTCCCAACAGCATGGATGAATGTTTTGCCACATTTGTCAGCTATTCAGTTCCACTCAGCTTGGGCAATGGGCATGGGGGTCAACTTCCTTGCATCCAATATACATCACCCCTCAAAGAGAATGACAGGTAATGTGTAAGCTCTAAGATTTACAAACTTTATGTAATCAAAAAAGTAAATGAAAAAATAATTTTTCCTAGCTAGCATGTACTCCTTAATATAATGTTTTCCAACTCTTTAATTTTTGCATATCTAGCTGGTGAAATACTGTAGAACCATCTCAATCTAAATTGTTTTGTAGATTTATTTAGTTTTATTCAACTTATATGCCCATTTCTTTCTTTTTCCCCTCAAAAATTCACCACTTCTTACATGAAAGTTTCACTTATTGGCTTTTTGATATCATACTCTGTTGGATCTCCTCTCACTTGTCCTTCTCAGTATATTTTACTGAAATTAATGACGTATATAGCTCAGAGAATGTGAGTTTCAAATAACAATAACAACTGTGCAATCCTTTTTCACTTTTCTATTTCAAATGCCATTTCCAACATCACTTTCAGGAAGTGGCATCTATGCACCTGATTCTCCAAGAGCATTTCATTATGATATGAAGACAAAGGAGGGAAAACTCCTTCTCTCACAACTGGATTCTCACTCACACAGCCCTGTAGTGAATTGGGCTTCTTATGCCAGTAGTATAAAGGCATTCTCAACAGGAAATCAGGAATTTAAGGGTACTGCCTTTTTTGATGAATTCACCTTCTTGGAGCTCACAAGAGTCACAGGAAATTACACAGTTTGTCAGAAAAAACTCTGCTGTCATCTAAGCTACAAGATGTCTGAAAAGAGAAGAGATGAAGTTTACGCCCTGGGGGCATTTGATGGACTACATATTGTCGAAGGGACGTATTATTTACAGGTAATGATTGTTTTGGTATCAGGGGAGTTAACCAGATAAAATACAGGACCCCTAGTTGAATTTGAATTTCAGATAAACAATGGATTGTTTTTATTATAAGTGTCTCACTTTTGAGGATACCTGTACACTAAAAATTTTGTTTTATTTGAAATTCGAATTTAGCTGGGCATCCTGAATTTTTGTTTGCTTAAACTTGCAATCCTAGATGTCAGTCTGGTTTTAAAATGGCTGGAAAAAAGGCAGGAGATTTATTTACAATACCTGTATTTAAAATGATATGATAATCAAATTACAGATTATTTTAATGGATGATTAGCCTCTGATATTTCCTGCCTGAAGAAATTTATCCATTTTCTTTATATGTTCGCTAAAGCTTATCTTGTTTCATTAAGAGCTTGACACTAAGCATGTCCTGGAGACATACAGGGTCAGCCTCTGAGATACGTAGTAGAGTAGTTTACTACTGCAAAGATTTGGGTATCTCACAGCCCCCAACACTAAAGGAGGAACTATTATAGGCTGGTAAGGTGTGACCCCTAAGAACAGACAACTTTCGTGTTCCTCTCGTTTTGCTCTCCTCTTCCCTGATCTGTCTCCCATCCTATTTCAGGGCTTCCAGTTGAGTTTCAGCTCCATCCAATCTATTTCCTACACTCTAATTATAAAAATTACTAAAAGCCATTTGTGATTATTTCACTCTCTTTCTTAAAATTCCTCACTGTCTTCTAGTTGGCAAATCAAATTCCTTAACAAAACATGCTCATAAATTTTTGACATGTGCCTTTTCCTACTCTCTCTTCTCTTCTCTCACTTCCACCCACATGTGCTCTGGGCTTCTCTCATATTGAGACATTTCCTCCTCTGCAGTGTGGGGGCATCTGCAGACCCTCTGGATGTGTGCACGGGTTGTTTCCTTTATCTATGATGGCCCCACCTACTCACCATTCACAGTGCTGAATTTCAGGTGTTGTCTTCACCAAGAAGGCTGCCCTGACACTTTCCGTGGCACCACTCCCACCTCCCCACCTGGGCTGGGTACTTCATACATCCTATGCTCAGTTTTATCAAGGACGTATTATGTGAAATTATGCACATAGTTGTCTGAGACTGAAAACCCTTTGAGTGCTGGAACTCTGACCACTGTGCAATATTCTCTTTGCTGCATGATAAGCACTTTACCAGTGCTTGCTCATTTGGACACTTATTGAGTGCCTACTGCGTAGTAGGTATATATTCAGAGCTGATGATATGAAGATGAATAAGTAAAGGCCCTCCTCTTGAAGAATTTAGTAGTGGGGAAAGACATATGAATAGATAATGTCAGTACAGGTTGGCATGTGCTAGAACATAGAATGCACATTTTGTTGTAGGAATACTAACAAGCTGTACCTAGCCTAATTCGGGGATTCAGGGAAGTTTCTGGAGACATGATGTTAAGAGCTTATGCTATTATCCAGATGAAAAGGATGGGAGGAAATTCTAGGTGGAGTGGAATATGAGTAGGGGTGTGGATGTGTCAAGAAGTAGGGTATGTAGATCAGTGTTACTAAGGTATAATGTAAGAAGCAAGGATTGGTGGAAGATGACCCTAGAGGCAGGATCACATGTGACAGCATCTTACCTGTCATTCCTAAAGTTTGGACTTTATTTTCTGCGTGATAGTCTTCTGTTGGAAGGTATTCAGCAAGGGCATGATGTGATCAGATCTGCCATTGAGTAGATCAATGTGGCAGCACTGTGGATGATGAAACTAGGGCAAAAAGACTAGTTAGATTATTAAAATAGTCCTACTAGGGCCTGTACCAAGAGTATGTTAGTAGGAATAAGAGCAGGGTATGGAGTCAAGCAATATGCAGAAAACTTAACTTATAGCTGATTTGATATAGAAAAGCAGATTGAGAGGACTAGAATGTACCAGGTTTCTGGCAAGAGTGCCTGGGTGAATGCCGTGCTCTGACAGATCAGGATGCTAGAGGGGGAGCAGATTGAGTGGTAGTGGGGAGATGCTCAGTTCACTTAGAATGTTCTGTTTTTTTTTTTTTTTAAGATTTTATTTATTTATTTGACAGAGAGAGATACAGCGAGAGAGGGAACACAAGCAGGGGAAGCGGGAAAGGGAGAAGCAGGCTTCCCGCGGAGCAGGGAGCCTGATGTGGGGCTCGATCCCAGGACCCTGGGATCGTGACCTGAGCTGAAGGCAGACGCTTAACTGACTAAGCCACCCAGGCGCCCCTAGAATGTTCTGGTTTTGAAGTATTTATGGGACATTCAACTGGAGCCGTGACCAGCAGAATCTGAGGGCAGCACCCCAAATCAAACATGTTAATATGTCTGCTGGAAAACATGGGAGTACTCATCCTAAATAGCTTAAATAAAAATATAGTTATGTTAGTCAAGTTAGGTCTCAATGTCAAATGTGCTACAAAAGCCTTTATTTTTACAGAAGGTTGGTCTTGGAATTGAGGACGAGGGATTTTGGTATTATATTCATAATCTTTCATAGTCTAACTGTGATGATAATTAATGCTAGAAAAATCTCTATAACACCAAAATCTATTTCTTAACTAAGGAGAGAAGGGAAAGAAAAGGAGATAAGGGTACAATAACTCTGCATCTTGCCACAGAGATTTTCCGAGTGTTCTAGAGTGAATTTTAAGGACATGGGGAAAGAAGGTGCTTGTAGCATTTTCTAGAGTAGAAGATAGTAAAAGATTGGGTACAGATTTACAGCAGTTGTTATAGGAGAATGGGAGAAGGAGCAGTTTACATATTTTAAAGAATCATTGAGTAAATTGATGAATAAAGAAGGAATAAACTAAATGAAAGAAGTTCATTCCCTTTACCCAATATACTTAGGACACTTTCCTCTTTAGATTATTTCTGTACACTTTGTCCTCTCCATTTCCTCCCACCAAGGTCAGAGTCATCCAAACACTGGCCTATCAGTCTT
Organism: Neomonachus schauinslandi; assembly: GCF_002201575.2. Lineage (NCBI taxonomy): Eukaryota > Metazoa > Chordata > Mammalia > Carnivora > Phocidae > Neomonachus > Neomonachus schauinslandi. Next base: position 31,467,676 of record NC_058410.1, read on the forward strand.
CTAGAATGTAAAGCTATTTCCCAACAGGGTAAGAAATTAGGGATAACAACTCTGCCAAAAACCAAAGATTAAATTCAGGGGCTTAACACAACGTGGTGCGAACCACGTTCATTATTCAGGGTTACATTATACCCTTTTTTACTGGGTAATGGCCACCTGCCTTGAGCCAGTCTTTTAGCCTCTTTAAACATGTGGTTCATCATCTATAACATATGGATTCATTTTCATTCACTAAATATTTATGTAATGCTTTCAGTGTTCAAGTATTTGATAGAGCCTGAGGATATGAAGGTGAGCAAGACAAATGTAGTCACTGTCTTCATAGAACTTAATACTAGTGGGAAGACAGGATTGAACAGAAAACTAAGAAAATCACTATTTAATTTTAGTTGTGACAAATGCCATAAAAGGAAAGTACCATGGACAATTAAAGCATACAACTGAAAGACCTAACCTAGTCCTAAGAGGGGAATAAGGATAAAAATAATAATAAATTCTTTTTTTTTTTCTTAAGATTTTTTATTTATTTATTTGACAGAGAGAGACACAGTGAGAGCAGGAACACAAGCAGGGGGAGTGGGAGAGGGAGAAGCAGGCTTCCCACGGAGCAGGGAGCCCGATGCGGGGCTCGATCCCAGGACCCTGGGATCATGACCTGAGCCGAAGGCAGACGCTTAACGACTGAGCCACCCAGGTGCCCCAAATTTAACCTTTTTAAAAAAAAGTAGAACACTTGATTATTAAAAGCATTGCTAGCTTGAGAACAATGAAGGTATAGTTCATGGCTATTGACCAAGGGTCTGATTGTTTCTTTAAGAGATTTAATCTGTTTGACCGTGAATTGGAGAAAGCAGTAGGGCCTGAAGTCCTTTACTTTTCTGAATTAGTTGAATTAGTTGTTGAATTAGCTATCAATGAGCTGGATTAATCTAATGAAAACGTAATATTTTATCAAACAAAGGGGGCATAGGCTTTGCATAGGCATTATTTCTAGCCCAGGAGGGTGTATCAGTTCTGGCTTTCTTAGGACTTACTGGTTTGCATTTTTTCTCCTAGATTTGTACCCTGCTGAAATGTAAAACAACAAACTTAAACATTTGTGGTGGTGCAGTTGAAACAGCTTCTACCAGGTTTGAAATGTTTTCCCTCAGTGGCACTTTTGGAACTCAGTATGTCTTCCCTGAGGTGTTGCTAAGTGAAAGTCAGCTTGCACCTGGAGAATTTCAGGTAAGAACCTTTGCTTAATATTGACATTTCATGTAAGAGGAAGCACTTTTTGAGTACAAAACCTACTGAAGTGTTTACAGATATCAAAAGTATCTCCATTTGGAAAGAATAAAATTGTTCTTGGGGAATCATGAAGGACACTGAGCAGGTTGAATTTCCTGTCCGGAAATTCTTAGTGTATCCTTAAGAATAAATAAATATATTACTGTGGAGACTATTGGGAGGAGGCTGGACTGTTTTGGGTCTGTTGAGTAGGAAGAAGACTCGAGAAGGGTTTCAGGACTGGTCCCACCAGAGGGAACCCCTTCACATCATGGGGAGTGATAGCCTAGAAAAGTTGAAGGGAATTCCTCTCACTGTGTGGGTGAAGACCCAGTGGCTGAAATAGGCAAGAAAGCAAGCACTTTTTTTTTTAAAGTCCAGAAATATTTCCTTACTGCATAAACTCTGCCCAGCCATATTCTTCCCCTGACTTACCTGTGGGTTTTGTTCTTATTCCCCCTTCCTTGTAGGAACAGCTAGTGTGGGGCACTAGGGCCAGTGAGCAGGTTGGGAGGCTGTGGTGAGTGAGTGACAGGGATGAAAGAGGCTCAGCTCAAAACCCCTCAGTCAATCCCTTCTGTCCACTTGGAGGAGCCTATTATGTCTGAGAGGACTAGATTTCTCTTAGATACTCCCAAACCCATTGCTTTATGCTTACTGACTCATGGAATACTTCCTCAAATAAGTAAATTATAAGATGCTGATTATAGCCCTTTCAATAATAAATGAATCAGTGCCAATTCCATAGCTCCAATTTTTCTTATACCCTGTACCATTTCAAAATTTCTTTTAGAAGAGAAGCTAGCCATTATTTTTATTGTTTCTTCATCCAGTTGTACTGAATTTTAGAAGGTGTTACGAGGTTTGTATAAGTTAGAGGGAGACCCAGTCAACTTCTTTATGTTTTAATTAGGTGTCGAGTGATGGACGCTTGTTCAGCGTGAAGCCGCCATCTGGACCTCTCTTGACCGTGACTCTATTTGGGAGAATGTATGAGAAGGACCAGACATTAAAGGCTTCATCAGACCCCCAGGCACAAACACTGGGAATAATGCTCTTAGTCATAATGCCAGTTGTGTGCTCATTAAGTTGGTAGAATATTTCCATTTGCTCTCTTTTACTTTGTGTAATTAAAAAAATGATGGATGAGAAAAGAAGGATGAAGATCATAACAGTGATCACGGTCTCTTGTACAAATGATTAGAAATATATATACATATATAGCTCACTATTTTTACATACACACACACACACACACACACCCCAGATAATAGAAGCCAGATAAACAGTGACACAATTTTGAAAGGTAAAATCTATAAAATGAGGGTAACAGTTTTACCCACATTTTAGGTTGTTTTTTTTTTTTTTGGTGAAAATTAAATAATTGAATGCATTTAAAGTCCTTAGACAAGTTTCTGGATCATGGAAAGTACTGTATATGTGCTAGCTATTAACAATGTGTATGACTGTCACAATAAAACCATGTGTGATATACTTATTGCTAAAATTACATCACCTCTGATTGTCTAAAGTGTAAACATCTTCCCCTGGCTCAGCCACCCTGCATATTTCAGTTAGAAACTCAATGAACTCAACATCAGTTAACTGGTTTTGGCTCGATACCTAACAATGATTATCCCAGAAGGCAGCTGGACTTAACACCTAGGAACTTATTAGAGCACCTCCACTTTTTTGAGTGTTTTTCAGTGCCTCTTCAGTGTTTTACCTATCTTATCAGCCTATAAGCATATTAATAGGGTGGTTCTAAACCAAACATTTACCAAATCTGGACTGTGATCTGTTTTTGCATGGCCTGTGAGCTAAGAAAGGTTTTTATGTTTCTAAAGTGTTGAAAAACAAAGACGAATCAAAAGAAGGAGAATATTGTGTGACACATGAATGTGATCTGAAATTCAAATTTCAGTCTCCATATCTAAAGTTTTATTGAACACAGCCACATTTATTTAAGTATTGTTGATGGCTGTTTTTATTTTATGCTGTGGTGGTGAAGTTGGATAGTTAACCAGACCCTATGGCCAGAAAAGCTGCAAATATTTACTGCCTGACCCTCTACAGAAAAAGTTTGTTGACTCCTGCCCTGAAGTAAAATAACAATGGATTTTAGTATTGAAAACCTTTAAAACAACTTAGTGGGCAAATTGCCTTTAAGTGTCTTTCTTGTAATTCTTTCACAAAAGGAGAAATAAAATACCTTTATTTGCTTTGTATGATACACCATCACACACACAAGATTACCCTGATTAACTTAAACCAAATGTGCTAAGTAAACAAATAGCCCAAATAAGTGAAGCTAATTTTTATGAACATTATTGATATTTATTCACTATAAGATACACACCACAAAGTGTTTGTTTTGTTTTGTTTTGTTTTGCATTTGGTATGTTCTAAAATTCCTGAGAGAAAGCATATTAGTTTTTATTTTCAAATTTTTCCTGGAAATCAACTAAGAACTACTCATCTGAACATACTATCTCATATTTTCCCCTGTGACAAACTTACTAGCTTGTCTTAGCATGATTTTTCTTAATTTTAAACATTACAAGTAGTGAATTTACTTTTTAGAAATGGTATTTACTCTGTCCATACCCAGCTCTGGTTACTTTTTCACTCTGGATTTCTTTAACACATACATATTTTATGATAGCTTTGATATGCTTTTTAATTGTGATTTTTATTTCCTCTGCATAAAACATTTGCGATGCTCTTTTAATACAAACAACCCAATTCCAAAAAAGATCAATGCTCAAATATGTTTTCCTTAATCTCTTTATACCTTGATGAATTTGAGTGGTCCAGAGAGCAATTTTTGACACTCCCTCATTTAAAGATATAATTTGTTACCAACCTCGTGATGATGTAAAACACACAGACACACACTCTTCATGTAGTAGCCCTCTTCCAAGATGATCCCCAATGATCCCCACCTCCAGGCTCCATGGAGAAATTCTCCATGATTGTTTTGTTGCTATCGATTCTTGTATTTCTTTCTTCTTCTTTTTTTTCTTTTTTAGAGAGAGACAAAGAGTGAGCACATGAGTCGGGGGGAGGGGCAGAGGGAGAGAGAGAATCTCAAGGAGGCTCCATGCCCAGCACAGAACCCAACACAGGGCTCAGTCTCATGACTCTGAGATCATGACTGGAGCTGAAATCAAGATTTGGATGCCTAACTGCCTGAGCCACCCAGGCACCTGTGATTCTTATATTATTTCTTATATAGTTTCTGAGCCTTGTCACTTAAAATAAATCTGAATCCATTGCCACTTTTACTGTAACACATATCTCTTATTCAGCTCTGCTTAAGTGTTCTAATGATTTTACTTATTTGTTCTTTTAGTTTATTATCTAAACAATATATTTCAGGTCTCATAGGCTGAATTGTGTCCCCTCTCAAATTTATATATTGAGGTCTGAATTTCATACCTCAGAATGTGACTGTATTTGAAGATAGGGTGTAAGGAGGTAAAATGATGGCATTAGGGACCTAAACCACTATGACTGGTGTTCTTGTAAGAAGAGGGGATTAGGACATAGACATGCACGAAGTCAAAACTCTATGAAGACACAAAGGAGGATAGCCATCTACAAGCCAAGGCGAGAGGTCTTCGGAAGAAATCAACCCTCCTGATACTTGATTTGTATTTCTAGCCTCCAGAATCTTGAAAATAAATTTTTGTTGCTTAAGCTAATCCGTGGCACTTTATTATGGTAGCCCTGGCAAACTAATACAGATTCCAGTCCCCTCTCTTCTCCATTTCCACCAGAAGTTGAAGCTTAAACGAAATGGTTACCCAGTTAAGAATATCCAGCTAGCCTGGTTCCCCAAGACTCAACTAGATCCACTTAGAGAAGCATTGCTGATGAACTGAGAGTGAAACCATCAGATCATTGAAGATCCTCTGGAGTTTGGAAATCAGAAAGTCACATTGATAAAGTCATGAATTTAATCTGACCTTAAGTGTTCTTTTTCAGTAACGGCAGAATCTTTTGACATTATACAATTTAGTGAAACGAAGAACAACTTTTAAGTCAAAACATCTCTCAACTGGTAGACTATCCACATACCCTGAAGTCAGCCCCACCCACGCTGTGCAAAACATGCCCTTCTGCAAAGGAGAGCGGTGATCCTACTAGCAATATAGCATTTTGAAATGAACATTTTTTTGTGGCAGATGCTTTTCCTGAAAGATACTGTATCATCCAATAAATATTTGAGTAAAATTCATCTTGTGCTTTTGGGTGGCATTAACTGTCTTTAAAAAAAGACCCATTAGAGGGGCGCCTGGGTGGCTCAGTCGTTAAGCGTCTGCCTTCAGCTCAGGTCATGATCCCAGGGACCTGGGATCGAGCCCCACATCGGGCTCCCTGCTCCACGGGAAGCCTACTTCTCTCTCTCTCACTCCCTCTGTGTTCCTGCTCTCACTGTTTCTCTCACTGTCAAATAAACAAATAAAATCTTAAAAAAAAAAAAAAGACCCATTAGAAAATAAACCCCTGTGCATTTAAGAACAGCAGTCATCATTGCAAGCCTCAATACCATCATACAATTTTAATTAATTAATTAATTAATTTTTTAAAAAGATTTTATTTATTTATTTGAGAGAACGAGAATGAGAGAGAGAGAGAGTACATGAGATGGGGGAGGGTTAGAGGGAGAAGCAGACTCCCTCTAACCCCGAGCAGGGAGCCCGATGCGGGACTCGATCCAGGGACTCCAGGATCATGACCTGAGCCGAAGGCAGTCGCTCAACCAACTGAGCCACCCAGGCGCCCCATACAATTTTAATTTAAAGAAAGAGAATTGTAAAGTTACAAGTTTAAAATATTAAAGGCTTCAATAAACCCTATGTGCTTTTTTTTTCTGTTCAATTTTGACAAATATATTAGATATCCATTGTAGCATAACAAATTACTGTCAATGTAACAGCTTAAAACATTTATCATCTTACAAAGTTTCCAGGCGTCAGGATCTGGGAGTGGTTTCAATGGGTCTTCTGGCTTAAGGTCTCAAAGTTGTAATGAACCTGCCCCAGGGGTTCAGGCATCTCAAGTTCTGCTGGAGCTGAAGACTTTGCTTCTAAGCTCACTCACATGGCTGTTAAAGGGCCTCGGGGCCCTACTGGAAGTTTTCTGAGGCCTTTGTCCCTTATGCATGAGGTGCCTGAAAGTTTTCACAAAAAGGCAACTGGCATCTCCTACAGTGAGTGATGAGATAGACAGGTAGACTAGAGGTAGAGGTAGAGAGAAACAGATGGAAGGATGGAAGTTTCAGTGTTTTATATCTTAATCATGGAAGTGACTTCACTTCTGCCATATGCTATTAGACCAACAGTGGTACAACGTGGGTGAAAATACCAGGAGGTAAGGATCTTTGCAGGTCATCTGGGATGCTGCCTCTTACAGTAAATACATATATTTACCGTACGCTACACACACACACACACATATATACACATATATATGTATTTATAATTTTAAGACAGGATTTTTTTTTCTTTTGCTATATATGTAATACATCCTTCAAAATATACTCCCAATATTTATATCTGAAAGGTATTGTGCCAAAGAAGTTTCTACACTTACTTTGTAATAATAAAGGTTAAATTTAGTGATTTCTACTTCTGGTCCATAGTAAAATTCAAATTGATTGGATTAACTCATTTGGGGCAACACCATCTTCTGATAATACACCTGTCACTTTTACATTCACTTCTCAGAATTCTACTTTATAAGAAAACACATTAAAAAGTACAGTAGAATAAAGAGCATAAATTCCAGAAACAGTAACTCATGAAATGACACTACTAGGAAAAAGGGTCTTAAGAACATCGACATATTTACTTAATTTTTTTTTTTTATCCGCAAGGATTTCTCTTTACCATGGATATTAGTCTGGATAGGCTAGCTCACGGTGCAGTAACAAATAAAACCAAAAATTCTCCTGACTTAATAAGACACAAGTGGCTTATTCAAAGTTGCTCTTGCTTATTCAAAGTCTACTCTAGGGCAGCCTCCATGTCAAAGCTCAGAACCTCAGGCTTTTTCATTATGTGTTGTTTCCTTATCAACCAGTGCTCCCATCATTTCTGGAGCATGATAAAAAAATATGGAGAAATTGCACATTGCCTTTTAAATGGTTTCATTCTTAGTGATACTTGTCATTTCCACTCGTGTTTTTTTCTTTTAAGATTTTATTTATTTATGGGCGCCTGGGTGGCTCAGTTGGTTAAGCGACTGCCTTCGGCTCAGGTCATGATCCTGGAGTCCCGGGATCGAGTCCCATATCGGGCTCCCTGCTCAGCGGGGAGTCTGCTTCTCCCTCTGACCCTCCCCCCTCTCATGCTCTCTCTCTCTATCTCATTCTCTCTCTCAGATAAATAAATAAAATCTTTAAAAAAAAAGATTTTATTTATTTATTTGACAGAGACACAGCGAGAGAGGGAACACAAGCAGGGGGGAGGGGTAGAGGGAGAGGGAGAAGCAGGCTTCCCGCTGAGCAGGGAACCCGATGCAGGGCTCCATCCCAGGACCATGGGATCATGAACTGAGCCAAAGGCAGACGCTAACGACTGAGCCACCCAGGCACCCCTCCACTCGTATTTTATTGGTCAAAGCAAGTCATATAGCTATGCCAAATTTAGATGCATAGGAAGTATAATTTCCCTTAATGTCCAGGAAAGGGAAGAGATTCATAAATATTGGTTAACACTAGTAATGTCTATCACTGAATGTAAGTTCCTCAAAGGCATGTATCTTACATTCTTTTTCTACTTTGACACATAGAAATCACTCAATCAATGATTAATGTCTGCCATGAGTCACCAGGGCTGCTATTTATCATTCCTTTATTCTCCAACCTATAGTGATATTATACCCCTTGCCTCCTACCCCCTTTCTTTGTTGTCAGCCCCCTATACCTGCCAATAGCAAGCCAATACCACCAGTTTTCTTTTCTTTTCTTGCCCTTTCCATTAATCTGAAGGAAACTTTACCTTTATATTCTTACCCAGAGTATGTAAAGGCATCATTAATCATTTAATTAATTAATCATTAATTAAAACATTAATGATGTTTTTTATAGTGTTTTATACTTTACAAAACATTTTAACATACATTTTCTTTTATTTCATAAGGTAGGTATATTTTTCCCCATTTTTACCTTAGAGAACAAAGTATTGTTTTCTAATCTCCTAACTTAATGTGTATCAGATCCTCAAACCAGAATCTTTTAATTTCATGTTCAATGCTTTCGCTAGCATTTTAGGTTACAAGTTGTTTCTCACACAACCACACTGGACTGTGGCTTTCTGAGAGACTCAGTATTAATATTGTTGGTTGAAATGCTGGACACTGATTATTTACTCTGATTATTAAAGCCAGATTTTAATTGCATCCTTACCTTTAAAGGAAAGATATGCCACATTTCTCATAGTCTTCTAGCTTTAATAGCCACAGACTTTGATAGAATGCAGGATGAGTGCTAAGGTGAAAATATATGATTAATATTAAAGCATATATATATCCTGGAACAAAGATTGAACTTAGTTGGTCATACCTGTTGACGTGGCATGGAGAAAAAAATTTGCATTGAGAAATTGGGAGAAGATTGTCAACATAAAGAGTGGGAATTTTTCAGTCTTGGGAGGTAAGTTTAGAAGTATCAATGAATACGTTAACTGAAGGGTGAGCTCCTTTACTCTTTTTTGAAATCAGTTCTATATGGTAGTCTAGCCACAGAAATAACAGCAAGAGCTCTTATCAGTGTTAATAGCTATTTAGCTATCAATACCTTCTAGAAACTTTGAACTCCTGCCAAGGCAAATAAGGCCCACCTGTCAGCATGGTGGTAGATTACCTAATAAAAAGTTAATGTTTGGGCAATGTGCTTTGTAGACATGTCGATTGGATAAACTTTGAATTGAGTTATGAAAATATTAGTATCCCAAAATACTCTTTTAACAGATTATGATGTTGATTTAACTGAAATTCATTGTGAACCAGCCTGCCATTGTATGTACCTAGTTCTAGGAAAGTAGTTATAAAAGCATTATAAAAGCATTATAGCAAAAAAATAAAATCTGATAGCCTGAAATTATTCCTTACGTACATATATAATTTAATTTTAACTGAAATAAAGATGTGAAAGTTATCTTCCGAGATTGTTGGTAAAAATATACTATAATGATGTTACTGATTAAGACAATTACAAATACTATTTTGAAAATGTTATTTTTTTAAAAGATTTTATTTATTTATTTGAGAATTGAGAGAGAGAAAGAGTGAGCACTGAGCAGTGGGGAGGGGCAGAGGGAGAAGGAGAAGCAGACTCCCTGCTCAGCAGGGAGTCCAATGAGGGACTTGATCCCAGGACTCTGGGATCATGACCTGAGCCAAAGGCAGATGCTTAACCGACTGAGCCACCCAGGCACCACCCTTTTTTTGGAAAATGTTCTGAAATTACTATTTAGTATGTTGTAATGTCATCTTGCTTAGCTTATAATTAATAAGATTCCCCTGTCCACCTACCCATAGGTGGATGTTAGGTGAAATTTTCACTAACGTAGTAATTACCTCAGTTTTCCCCTCTTCAGATATTTGGAGGGTATTGGGAATAAACTAGAGATTTCATGCAATGCTCTTTGCCCAGTGACAAGTCCAAGTTCAGTAAGTTATTCCTCCTCCCCTTTCTCTCGTCTTTCCTTCTCTTTTTTCTCCTCCTCTTCCTTCTCTTCCTCGTTCACCACGGCTCTTTCCCCTTGTCTTCCTCCTTATTATTTCTCCTTATTGCTACTGACATTAACCAAGCTTAGGCTGCCCACATGAGCAGTATGTTCAGGTTCTGTCTTCAAGAGTTCCTAAAATGTGAGAGAAGGTTCTCTGCAGCACACTGTGGGAAATTCACTATTGTAAATTGTTGCCCTAGTTTATCCCTCTTCTCCCCTCCCATGGAGAAAACAAACAAAAAGGATAAGAGGGTTGAAGTTACTTCATACTGGGTCACACTCCATTCTGGGACCGTGGGGAGTAGAGATCCAGTATAAAAACCCAAAGGTCGCCCTCTATAGGTCCAAGTGAATATAATATCTGGGTCAGAGATTCAAGTTCAATAAGAAATTGACACTCAAAGTGAATGTCTTAAGATAGATTCAAAAGGAGAGAATATCCTTCCTGAAGTGTATAAGCTGAATTCCCCCTATATTCCTTTCTTCTTTTTGTGGTGGCAAGAGAATAGATATATAGACAATCCTCTAAAGCTCCTCCCTGTAATATTCATGAAAATATTCAGGTTTGGTGGCATCAGGATGATTTTATTTATTAGTCAACCTGTTTTCTGAAAGGAGTTTTAAGAGATTTATGAGACCTGCTATCATTTGGTCTGTTCTCAGGGCTTTGAACTGAACACAATTCTTGAAGTATCACTTTGCTTTTCAGCCTCCATACTATTATTAGTTTCCATAACTATTATTTACCGGGTTTCTAAATTCCAGGGGCTGTGCTAGGCCCTTAAGATAAAAATGCTCCAGATATGCTGAGATACTTAGATATAAGTGGCCCCAGATATAATATTCAGCACTAATATAGAGATCTGCCCAAAGATTTCTATGGTCACTTGACTTTCTACTAGATTTCACGCCCGAGGATGGCTGCATGTCTTTTTCCAGGCTAGTAAAAGGCATCATTGTCACATCCTGTACATATACACTGTCTGCTAATACAGTCAGAAAATTGACAAACTGTACAAAGTTACCTTTTTTGGAGGGGAGAGGGTTCTTTTCCCTGTCTGGTTCTCTAAACTGCAAGCTCTACAACTCAGTTGTCTCAATGCTACCAGAAGTGATCAGGCTCTGGGAAATTGAACCACTTTAACTAAACTCACCAAAGACAATTTATAAATCGGAGCGTTTCTAGGTGTCCGCATAATGAGAGAAATAAAATGGTAGCAGAGAAAAATGGAACTTCAGAGTGAGACCTGCCTTTGATTCCTGGCTTTGCCACTTGCTGTTGTGAGACCAAATTCCTTGGCCACCTTGAGAATCAGTCTTTTTAAAGGTGACAGGATAGCATAGTGTCCAGCTTACAGGAGGCACTCCGTAAGTGATTGATTGCTTATTACTAAGCCAGTTGGATACTCATTTCAGAACACAGCGGCATCTCGCACAATACAAAGCCTGCTTGGGAAACCCGAATACAGTTGACCTCCGAACATCACGGGTTTGAACTATGTGGGTCCACTTACAGTCGTGTTTTTTTGGATAAATACACTAAAGAACTATAAATGTATTTTCTTTGTGATTTTCATAATAACATTTCCTTTTCTCTAGCTTACTTTATTGTAAGAACACAATGTATAATACACGTAACATGCAAAATGTGTGTTAATTGACTGAGGTATCGGTAAGACTTCCGGTCAAACAGGAGGCTATTAGTGGTTGTTTCTGGAGAGTCAAAAGTTATACACAGAGTTTCAACTGTTTGGGGGGGCCAGCAGCTGACATTACAGTAGACTCTTGTAATACATATAGATCTGCTTGCTAAAAATCATTTAAAAATGGTAGTACAGGCCCTTGAGTGGCTCAGTCGGTCGAATGACCGGACTCCTTAGTTTTCAGCTAAGGTCATGATCTCATGGGTTGTGGGATGGAGCCTCACATTGGGCTCCACGCTCAGCTGTGGGGTCTGCTTGGGGATTCTCTCCCTCTGCCTCTCCCCCAAGTGTCTGTGCACACACGCTCTCTGTCTCTCTCTCTAAAATGAATAAAATAAATCTTAAAAAAAAAATGATCGTAAAGCGTATTTATCTTTTTGTGGAATACTTTTCAGGAGGCCATGATAGTTCGCTGAATCAGTTTTCTTCACAGCAGAAGTGGTGCTGCCCAACTGACTATAGGCATGGCCCATGTCAGGAAAGGCTTAGTCCTAGACAAAGCCAGGGCTATACTGTGATTTCAGGGGCTTGAAGCCACATTGTTTAAACCAAGACCTTTGTCCCATCTGCCCCAAATTCCTTAAGGTGAGACATTCTTTTATGCATTGAAGACCTGGTTTGCTTAAGTCCTTTCAATGGCAAGTATCTCTGGGCATGGTCATATTTGTTTGCTCTTGAAAACTTGGGGTCACTGACGACCACTCACTGAAAAGATGAGCTCTACAATGGAAAGAAGTGGGAGGGTATCTGAAAATAATGAAAGGTGGAAAGATTTCAGATAAAATCTTTGCTACATTTACTGTAAAAACTTGAGGGATGGTTAAGAAATGAGAAGGCTCCCCATATCCAAGAATTCGCCTTAAGTCTAAGACATTTCTGGAATACTTTCCAAGTAATAACCAGTTATGCCTATGGTAACCTTACAAAGAGGTTTATACACATGATTTCTTGCTGTGACAACACTGTTTGTCTTTATGTCAATAGGCAACAGCCCCAAATGGAAAATTCAAACAGAATTGTAAAGACTTTCCTTTTCCTTATTTTTGCCTCAATCAACTGATGTTTTTCCCCACTGCAAGTGATGTTTCTACCCTAGTTATCTTCTGTATGTGTAGCAGAATGGAAAGAAGGATCTTACCAGTAGAATGGTTTTGAATCCCCATCATTTTGCTTTGATTGATGATATGAAACCCCATAGTCTCTCTTCTATAATCTATATCAGGGGTCAGTAAACTCTTTCTTGCAGATAAAGTTTTATTGGACACAGCCACGCCCATTCATTTATGTCTCATCTATGCTACTTTCATGTTACAATGGCAGAACTGATTAGTCGCTACAGCGCTGTGGCCCTCAAAGCTTAAGGTATTTACTATGCAGCTCTTTATAGAAACAATTTGTTGACTCCTCACTTACTTCGCAAGGAAAACCTCTATGAATCTAAAAGTGGATACTTTACTTCTTGCTTATGCATTTCATGACTTATCACCTTTTCTAAGAATTTGATTTATTTATGGTGCTAGCTGGTTATAGTACTCATCTTTTTCCATTATATTGGAAAAGAATATTTGTGCCAACTACGTTCTGCCTCAATACATCTGCTTTCAGTACATTTTTAATAGTTCAGAGCATTTAAATTTATCTTTGATACCCCGATTCCCTCTATGAGAACTGTCCCCAAATCTATCCTGAACCTTTCTTCCCACCTTAATACTCTGTTACCCAGAAGCTCTGTTCTCATAAGCTAACTTGTGTTAAATGTCTATTAATGCTAGTGGGTATAATCTTCTGAGAACTTTACTTCATTCATTGTTTACATTAAAGCCACCATGGGAAATATGAGATTAAGGATGCAGTCCCAATCAATTATTATAATAAAGTACAACAGAAGACATAATACTTGCATTTCAAAAGAAACTTCCTGAGAGAACACCTTAATCCAAAGAAGCTACTGTAAAGAGGTGATTTCAGGTACACTTGCTCATTGCTGGGAAAAGATGGCTGAGGGCAGATATATTAGGTTTATGGGGCATTCAAATTATATCTCATCATTCTATCTAATTGCTTAGTATTCATGTGATGTGTATTCATGTGATGTGTAGAGGCCAGAGGACCGTAGAATATCTAGCCTGAAAACTAAAGAGTATTGACCACAATTACAATAGGAGAAAGATAGTCTTGAAAAGACTCACTGAAGCATGATTTTTGCAAAGTGAGCCATCGATGTAGAAGCTGAGAAACAAGAGTAGCAAGACAAACCAACAGGTTTGATGGCAGTTCAGGATTAGAATGTAAACTCTTTTACCTTGAGGATAGGAACTCAGTCGTATTCATTATATTATAAACACCGGGCTCTGTGTCTGCCGTGTAGGCAGGTGTGGTTGTCTCCTATGGCCTGTCTCCATGGCTTACAGTACACTGACTTCCTGCAGTGTCCTCACAAGGTCTTGCACATTGCTGGTGTCTCTGTGTGTCCCAATTCCTCTTCTTACAAAGACACTAGTTAGATCGCAGTGGGGCCCACCTTATCAGCCTCACTGTAATCTTGGACCTCCAGCTCCAAATGATGAGAACACGAATGTCTGTTGTTAGAACTCGGCCTGTGACATTTGTTATGACAATCCTAGCAAATTAATTCCACCAGAAAGAGGAGAAAGAGCAAGATGGGAGAGTTCCTCTTATTTTTAATGCTCATCACCTCCCGTATTTCTGTCCCCATCACGACCTGAGCCTGTGTCCCATCAAATTCCTCCCCTTTAGTGTTTACTCTTTCTTTTTCTCTGGTCTGTCCTGGTGGCTGACAAATCCTTTCACGCTTATTCTAGTCCAACTAATGAATGCTTCTGTTGGGGAAATATAACTAAAAACAACATCTCTCAACCCAGAAAATCACACCACAAAGCTAGAAGAGAAAGAAAACAATTTTGTTACTGAATAAACATTGAACCAGAATGTGATGCACACCATGGGCAATCTGCTAAGAAATTGCAAAGATAGAACAAAATCTCATTCTTTTATATAGCCAAGCAGATACCCCATTCCATTGTGACAGCCAATTTTATGTGTCAACTTGACTAGGCCATGAGGTGCCCAGATATTTGGTAAAACATTATCCTGGGTGTTTCTGTAAGGGTATTTTTGGATGAGATAAACACTGAAATTGATAGACTGAATAAAGCAGATTGCCCTCTCCTAGGTGGATGGGCCCCATCCAATCTGTTGAGGGACTGAACAGAACAAAAAGACTGACTCTCTCTGAGGAAGAGAAGTTTCTTTCTGCCTGATTGCCTTTGAATCAGGTCATTGGCTTTATTCTGCCTTGGACTCAGACTGAAACTTTGGCTCTTTCTGGATCTTGAGCCTGCTATCCTTTAGATTGAAACCACCCTATTGACTCTCCCGGGTCTCCAACCAGCTGGATCCTCCTGCAGATCCTGAGCCGGGTCAGCCTTCATAATTGCATGAGCCAATTTCTTATAATAAAGTCTCTTTCCATCTGTATATACAACCTATTGGTTCTGTTTCTCTGGAGAACTCTGACTAATACATATATGTTCTCAAGATAAATGATCACTAGTCCTCAATAAAAGCACTGACAGCATTGTTTGTCCCACACAGTTCATCCTAAATTCACTTGGTAGTTGGGGTGACCATCTGTGTGAGCTAATTGACTTTAACCAAAGGAAAAATAAACTCTTTATGACAAGAGGTATTCTTGCACGTTGGAAGTGAGATGTCCACTGAGGTTAGGCTTATCCCACAGAAACTGGGAGATAAGGACATTATCTTCCTTAATGATTACATTTCAAAGAGATGGTTCTCAGGTCCGTGAGCAAGACATTCCTGTATCATACAGTTGGCAAGAGGATTATGAGCCTTCAGCTCAGGTCATGATCCCAGGGTCCTGGAATTGGGCCCCGCATCTGGCTCCCTGCTCCGCGGGAAGCCTGCTTCTCCCTCTCCCACTCCCCCTCTCTCGCTGTGTCTCTCTCTGTCAAATAAATAAATAAAATCTTAAAAAAAAAAAAAAGAATGATGCCTTCCGAATCATACCACGGGTTCTGACTCCTCCTGTGCTAGAGACACAAATATTCAGCTAATCTGCTACAAATCTCAGGCAGTCAATCCACCAGTCATTATTGAGCACATACTATGTGCCAGGTCCTGGGAACACAGCAGTGAACAAAGCCTATGCGGTCTCTGTCTTCATCAAGCTCATGATATCTACAAGGATGTCCCACTCAAACCCCAGACCAACAGGCAAACTGGATGCATGTCCAGGGACATGGATCATGCCATCATTAAGAATCATTCAATGATGGAACTGATAAACCCTTCATTTTGTAATTGGGAAGCTCATGTTCCCAGAAGTTTGGCAACATGCCCATGTATAGAGTTTTCAGTAAAATTGGGAAGTGGATGGTTGTTATTTTATTTCTAGTCCTAGCCTATGCCGATTCTTTCAGGCAGTGTCTTTTTTTTTTTTTTTTTCCCCGAAGTCCCCCTTTCCTCCAAAGAATGTAGTTTGAAGTTGTTTTTCCTGCAAATATTAGTTAGGAGGATCTTAATACTCATAATGACTGAGAGTATCAATTACCCAGTGTATCTCTACCTTGGTACCATTGTCATTTTGGGCTGGATAATTGTTGTGGGGACTGTCCCATGCATTAAAAGATATTTAGAAGCAACCCTGGCCTTTACTTACTAGGTGCCCATAGCACCCTCCCCATCCCACCCCCCCCCAGTTGTGACAATCAAAAATGTTTCCAGATATTGCCTAATGTCCCCCCTGGTGGGGGGGGGGCACCTTACCACCTTGAGAACCAATGCTCTAGCCTGTGTCAGTGGAGAGACTTTCATTTCTCTCAAAGACATTTTTTCATTTCTAAGAAAATGTGAATAGCAAGAAAGCAGTAATATTAGTGCAAATTATTCTATTGACTCATTCCTGCCTTCACACAGTCCATTTCATTAAAAATTTTCATCCCTTATGAGATAGTGATGTTTTCTTCAATAATGAACTGCTATATATATTACAAAGCTGTTCTCTGGAGGCAGTGTAGAATCTTCCTTCAGAGCATGGGGTCTGATTTCTGCCTGATTGCCTTTGAACAAGAAATATTAACTTTATTTCTGGCTTTGCTGTTTGCTAGTAATATGACATTGGAAAAGCCACTTAAATTCTCCCAAACTCATCATAACCTATAAAGTGGGAATAATGATATCTACTCCATTTGGTTATTATGAGGATTAAGTGAAAATACTACTTTAGTACTTAATTCCATACATAATAAGGCCTCAATTAATATTATTCACATATAATAGAAATAACTTTAAAAATATTTTTTGAGGGGTGCCTGAGTGGTGCAGTCAGTTAAATGTCCAACTCTTGATTTTGGCTCAGGTCATGATCTCAGGGTCATGAAATTAAGCCTTACATAGGGCTCTGCACTCAGCTCAGTCTGCTTGAGATTCTCTCTCCCTCTCCCTGTCTCTCCTGCTTATGCTCTCTCTCTCTTTAAAATAAATAAATCTTGGGCGCCTGGGTGGCTCAGTTGGTTAAGCGACTGCCCTCGGCTCAGGTCATGATCCTGGAGTCCCGGGATCGAGTCCCGCATCGGGCTCCCTGCTCATCAGGGAGTCTGCTTCTCCCTCTGACCCTCCCCCCGCCATGTGCTTTCTCTCTCTCATTCTCTCTGTCTCAAATAAATAAATAAAATCTTTAAAAAAAAAAAAAAAAAAAAAAAAAAAAAAAAAAAAAATAAATAAATCTTTAAATATATATATAT
Organism: Neomonachus schauinslandi; assembly: GCF_002201575.2. Taxonomy (NCBI): domain Eukaryota; kingdom Metazoa; phylum Chordata; class Mammalia; order Carnivora; family Phocidae; genus Neomonachus; species Neomonachus schauinslandi. The sequence continues at coordinate 31,485,175 of NC_058410.1, forward strand.
ATATTGAAAACCTCATCAACATACCCACTGAAACATGCCATTTATAAAAATGATATTAAGTTATTCCAAATACAAACCAAGATACCTCAATTTTGTTCTTTGCAAATAAGGCAAGAGGGATAAAGCTAATCATTAACTTGGAATTCATTGGGCTTAGACAGTGGGAATTAGACACTTGCTAGCTTCTATTTTTTTAAGTGTGTGTGTGTGTGTGTGTGTAACAAGAAGGAAAAACTAATCTGAATGCCTAACGTAAACAGTCAAAACACTTCTTTTGATAAAAATGATGCTGGAATAAGATAATAAAAATGTAAGACGTGATTGTTACTGATTAAACAATTTTAATTTTCCACTATGAAATTATTTTATTAAGATTAAATATGAAGTTTTTGTGTATATTTCCCTATTATAAGTATAGCCTGTTTGTGAAGTTCTCTGAGACCTTTCCAGATTCAGCTTATATATGACCTCCTGTGAACAATCTTTCCTGGCTACCATGTGAGGTTTCCAGGTCTTTCTTATGTGCTACCATAACTCAGCCTTTCTAGTTCAAGTCAGCACTTTCTCTATCATACTGTATTTGTTTGCACATCTAACTCACCTGAAAGGAAGAATCATAATTATATTTTATCTCACAAGCTTGCCACCCAGTGATTATCAGCTAAATAAATGTTCAGGTTAAAAGAAAGAATGTGACATAAAATGAAAAGAAGACTTCAGGGGGGTTTTATATTTAACACAAGTGAAATTATGAGAATTCCATAGTCAGGTAATACTTTGAAAAACCTTTAAAAATGAATAATTAACTTAATTAGTAATTTATCATCATTCAACCAACAAATATTTATTGAGCAACTGATTTGCAGGCACTATTTTAGGTATGAGGAGACAGTAATGAACAAAGCAGATGAGATCCCTGATTTCCTAGAGCTTACTAAACTCCACTACGTGAGGCATTGTACTTACTTGCAAAGAAAACTCACTCACAAAACAACAGGTGTATGTATGATTCAGGCAAACATCGAACTCATGTTTGGAAAGATGAATGATATTTTCTACTTACTGTTACAAAAAGTGAACTTGTATGTTATTTCTTGAACAGAATATCTGGAAATTTCTGAAACAGGAGTTATATTCACCTAGTAAAATGTCAGCTTCACTTAGTAAAGGGTAATTTTCACTTTATGCTTTTTTGGTTTTCCTATGGCAGCTTTTGTTAATGGCTGTTTAGATCACAGGTGACCCATCGTGTGGTGTCAGTGTTTCTGCAAGGGGGAGAATGGGTAATAGATCTCAGTGGCTTCTTTCAGAAATACAATTAACCCAGTAATCTGTTACCATTAAAATGCTGTATAACAAACCACCCCAAAAGTCAGTGGCTTAAAATATAGCAACTTATGTTCATGAATCTGTGAAGTCAGCTAGGGCGGCTCAGCCATATGCTGCATATCTCTATGACCCAATCTGTTCCACATTCTCTCATCCTTCTTGGACCAGTGGGCTTCACTGGAGCATGGTTTCCTCATAGGAGGGCATGGAAGACATTCATAAATATGGGAGTCCTCCTCAAGACAAGGCTGAGAGGGGCGCCTGGGTGGTTCAGTTGGTTAAGCGTCTGCCTTTGGCTCAGGTCATGATCGCAGGGTCCTGAGATCGAGCCCCACATCGGGCTTCCTGCTCAGCAGGGGAGCCTGCTTCTCCCTCTCCCTCTGACCCTTCCCCCACTTGTGCTCTCTCTCACTCATTCTCTCTCTTTCAAATAAATAAATAAAATCTTAAAAAAAAAAAAAAAGACAAGGCTTAGAACTGGCACACTTTTATTTCTGTCTATATTCTTTTGGCCAAAAAAGTAAAGTGGCAAAGCTGAAGTATGAAGGACAGGGAAGAAACCTTCATTCTCAGTGAAGAAAAGACATAGGTGTAGATGCTAAGAGAGTGCAGAATTAGGACCAGTAGTCTATCATAATGATCCTATGATTTCCTGTGGCAGAATAACAAACAGACATAGATGAGAAATTGTGCTTGTTAAGCTAGTCATTTTGCTATATTGAAGGGTCTGGCCCCATGTGTGGGAGGGTCATTCTGGAAGTTTTATTTAGAGGAATTAAAACTTGATGGGCTATATATATGTGACCATCTCACCTCTAAAACAGAGTTTCTGTAATTGTGATTAGTAACATTATTGGGGTATAAGTGCCAGTTATTAAAAAAAGAAAATAAAAATATCAGAGTGGGTTGAATGAAGTAAGCATAATTTTTAACGAAAGCATTTGCTTCTGTTGTGGATGCTTACCTACATGTATATTGAGTTGAGACTCATGATATAAAATATATTTCTTCCTATTGTGGTTAAAACAAAGTTTGGGAAAGCCGTTGTTTTAACTTATTTTCTATCCGTAGGATGTTATTGGGTTTAAGTACATTCTAATTTTTCAAACTAATCCTTTGGCAGGTATAAGTTACCTGTTTTGAAGCTGAACTGTTTTTTTAGTGCTAGTTATTTCCTTTGTAGAGATGTCTAATACAGGAGTACTTTTCTTTCAAATCAATTAACAATTAGGGCAGTTTTAATGGACATGTGCTTTTATATATATGCTATTAACACCCATGACTGTGGTTACTAGTGGCCCATGTTTGAGATTATTTTTAAAGTAATGGTAATATTTACCTTCTCTATTTAGCTTGCTCACTGCTAGCTTCCTGATGCTGGTTTAGAATAAAAGAACCTCCCAGTTACATGTACCAATAATATATTGTTACCTTGTTTATGAAAGATTTATTATCGGCTTATCTTTTCCAGATTTTAATATTTGCGTCACTTGTCTATGTGAACTGTGGCCTATCGGAGCACAGTGGGTGGCTCTAACCAGTAGCAGCTCTGCAAGGGACAGAGGCAGTGGGCCTCCTCCCAGGGGCTGTGTTTCTGCTCCCAGCTCATCCACTCTCTCTGTTCACTCTTACCTGAGAAGGTAGGTCTGAATGCACTCAGTAGCCACACCAAAAAGCAAGGACTAGCCTGGGGGCCTAGGACATCTTTTATTGAGAGAACTCAGAAGATCATAAAAGTTATCAGTGGTTTGGTACTTATACATTAAAATTTATGATTATTTTATGGAAAAGTTAACAAGGTTTCTGTAATTTAGTTACCTAAAACCTATGTTAGTAAGAGAAGCTGAAAAATAGTTTTATATTTTTAAATAGCTTGCTTTACATGTGCTTTTAAAATGTTTCACTTTTATTAAAAATTCACCTGTGAAAACCTAGGAAACTTGAAATGTTGAAACGTGATTTTTTATCGCCTTTTCTTGTAAATGAAGGACATTCCCTTTGTGAATGTTGGCTGGTTTTAACATTATGAAAAGGATCTTCATAGAGATTTTTGCAGGTTTTAGAATGAAATCGTATGTTATTGTTACTATATACTAAACTACAGAACTACAATCTTATTTGCACTAATATTATTTGGTGGGAAAAATCATGGCCCATTGTTGAATGACTTCACTCTTTAGTGTGTGTTGTGTGTGTGCGTGCGTGTCTTTTTGTGTCTACATGCCATATATTAGATTGACTAACTTATTAATCTTTTAGTTATGATGACCTAAATCTGATATGTATTATCTTATGCAGGTCTACATAGCAGAAAAACTTTCAGGTATAGTCTATTTACCTACTCATAATATTGCTAGAGATTGTTTTTTCTCTTCTCTGTCCGTCCATGTTGATGGATAAGCAAACAAATGGAATTTGCCATGTTTCCTGTTTCTTCAAGATGGAAACAGATTGCTTCCAGTGATGTCCCCTATCAAGACTCGTGACTTAAATATATGAAAACATTGTTTCTCCTGCCCCTTGACTCTTTCTTGCCTTTAAAATAAGTATTTTTTGGGGTGCCTGGGTGGTTCAGTCGGTTAAGTGTCTGCCTTCGGCTCAATGATCCCAGGGTCCTGGGATTGAGCCCTGCATCAGGCTCCCTGCTCAGTGGGGAGTCTGCTTCTCCCTCTCGCTCTGCCACTCCCCCTGCTTGTGCTCTCTCTTTCTTTATCTCTCTCAAATAAATAAATAAAATCTTAAAAAAATAAAATAAGTATTTTTAAAAAATACTTTTAGTATTTTAATAAGGAATACTGGGTAGATTATGGAGCTGCAAACATATTTTTGGAATAAAATTATTATCAAGCTTATTTCTAATTATATTTCTAAATTTGTATAGAACAAAAACAGGATATGGGTTCAGTTCAGAAATTTAGCAAAAATTTAATTTTATTATAATGTTAAAATGGATCAATAACTCATATAAAGAATTAACAAGTGCAAAAAGCACAAATTATATAATTTGCTAATAGTTATTCACCAATAGTTTTTTTCAAGTTTCATTAAACTTTCATTTGGAGCGATTCATAGACAATCAATTTAATTTTATTAAATAACTTTTTCTAGTTATGAAAGTGAAACATTCTCATAGTAGAAAGCTTGGAATATGTAGAAATTAGAGAGAAGAAAGTAAAACTCACCTGTTATTTTGCCACCCAGGAAAACTTTTTTCTAAAATTTGGTATTATTTCTCTCTTATGTTGTTGTTTAATTTTAATTTTTTTTTAGTTTCAATCTCACCATGTCTGAATAAATGATACTGAGAATTTGGAGTATACCATTCCATACCTATTTTTCGTGCTTATACAAATATGTGTGTGTGTGTGTGTGTGTGTGTGTATGTCAGTATGTGTATCCCTATGCATGGTGTTTTAAAACACTTTGCAAAATTTTGTTTTTAAAGATTTTATTTATTTATTTGACAGAGAGAGACACAGTGAGAGAGGGAACACAAGCAGGGGGAATGGGAGAGAGAGAAGCAGGCCTCCCGCTGAGCAGGGAGCCCGATGTGGGGCTCGGGGCTCGATCCCAGGACCCTGGGGATCATGACCTGACCCAAAGGCAGACACGTAACGACTGAGCCACCCAGGCACCCAATGTTTTTTTTCTTTTTTTTTTTAAATTTTTTTATTCTTATGTTAATCCCCATACATTACATCATTAGTTTTAGATGAAGTGTTCCATGATTCATTGTTTATGCATAACACCCAGTGCTCCATGCAGAATGTGCCCTCCTCAATACCCACCACCAGGGTAACCCATCCTCCCACCCCCTCCCCTCTAGAACCCTCAGTTTGTTTTTCAGAGTCCATCGTCTCTCATGGTTCGTCTACCCCTCCGATTCCCCCCCTTCATTCTTCCCCTCTCGCTACCTTCTTCTTCTTCTTCTTCTTTTTTTTCTTAACATATATTGCATTATTTGTTTCAGAGGTACAGATCTGTGATTCAACAGTCTCACACAATTCACAGCACTCACCATAGCACATACCCTCCCCAGTGTCTATCACCCAGTCACCCCATCCCTCCCACCCCACCCCCCACTCCAGCAACCCTCAGTTTGTTTCCTGCAATTAAGAATTCCTCATATCAGTCAATGTTTTTTTTTCTTTACTTGACAAGATATCATTGACATCTTCCTATGTCTCTATGTAAAAAGAACCAACTCATTTAACTTAACATCTTATTTTTTTAAGATTTATTTATTATTTATTTATTTGGGAGAGAGAGAGAGAGAATGAGTGGGGAGAAGGGCAGAGAGACAAGCAGACTCCCTGTGGAGCAAGAAGCCTGGCACAGAGCTTGATCCCGGGGATCATGACCTGAGCCGAAGGCAGATGCTCAACCCACTGAGCCACCCAGGCATCCTAATTTAACATCTTATTGAACATATATCATGTCTACTGATGTGTATATGTCTGATAGAAGTTCAGACTATTTTAGTTTTTACTTCTGTCACTGTTACAAAAACTACTGCTGTGTTGAACAACATGGGCATTTTAAAATTTAAAAAATACTGCTAGAGAAACTTGCCAAAATAAATGATTAGCTGCACATCTTGTCATCTTGTCAAGAAGTTTAACTTGCTAGCCTCTTACCAACCTGATAACAACTGGGGGGACATTGAGATAGTTGAGAATTCAAGTTCCAGGTTAACATTAAGTGTTTTCTTGAAATACGTGTTTTTCATTTCAAAAATCCTTAAGTAACAAGCATTATATTGTATCCTATGATCATAATCCTTTCTGTGTTAAAATAAATCTTAATTTAGATAATATTACTCACTGTTGTTGCTTTTATTCTTCATCTCTTGCTATTTAGAAATTTTTGGTTTGATTTAATTTTTATACTGTTAGAGTATTTCCTAGAGTTTCTCAGAAGATGGTTGTAAATGCATATTTGTTATCTTTCTTTTGCCTTCCTATGACTACCATTTTGACTGAATATAGGACTGTTGAGTTGCTATTTCCTTAATAGTTTTTAAACTCATTCCACTGTCCTCTGGCTTCCAAAATTACAAATAAATCCTATGGTAGCCAGATGGTCTTTCCTTCTTTGTTTTTCTAAAGCAGTGTTGTTGACATATAATTGATATGTAAAGAACCGTACACATTTAATAGGTACAACTCGAGAGTTTGGACATATGCAAACACCTGTAATACTATTACCACAATGAAAGAATTTCTAACTGGATGACTATAAGATTTCCTTTCTTATCTTTGGAATCAGAGCCAGGCTAAGTGTATGTGCCTTATTTTATATAGGCCCCAGGGGGCGCAGAAATGAGCTAATGAACTCCTCAGTTTATTTGTTCATTCATTCAAGCCTTTATTCATTTTTGTGCTCAGTACATGTTCTAGACATTTCCCAGGCCCTGAGACTATAGCAGTTAATAAAACAGCCCATTCCCTTATGACACACTACCCCTCTTTCTTTTGTTTCATTTTGATTTTTCCCTGTTTATCCCCCTTTGCCCATTCCTTTCCCTCTGCCTATAATGACCCTTTAGGATGCATCTTTTTCATATTGATTTGAATATATGTGTATTCTTGTAAAGGTTTCCGGATACTTTTTACACATTTCCTTAACATGTCTATAACACTCCTCTGGGATGTTTACTGATTTGATAAACACTACTCACAGGATGCTATTGTAAACACTTTACAAATATTAACTCATTCCAGCCTTATAAAAACCCAGGAAATAGATTTCTTTTTTTCTCCTTTTTTTTTTTTAAGATTTTATTTATTTATTTGGCAGAGAAAGAGAGAGAGCGCACAACCAGGGGGAGCCCCATGCAGAGGGACAGGGAGAAGCAGGCTCCCCATGGAGCAAGTAGCCCAATTCAGACCTCAATCCCAGGACCCTGGGATCATGACCTGAGCTGAAGGCGGACACTTAACTGACTGAGCCATCCAGGCGCCCCTCCTTTTTTTTTTTTTTTTTTTTTGCATAAGAAAACTGTAGCCCCAAGAGGTTGGGTAGCTGTCCAAAAGCACAGAACAGGTGAATGGCCAGGCCTGACTGGACTTGAACAGAGGCAGTGGGCACTAAAAGGCACACTCTTTAGCACGAAGCTCCAGCTTCACACATTCAAAACCCAACTGCCAATTTTCTCCTGCTCCTTGCCCTTCTCCAACCACCATCCTTTCCATCTCTGTAAATGGGAGCCCCCCACTTCAAGCTGCTCAAACCAAAAGCCTTGCTATTTCCCTTGATAACTTCCTCCCAGCCCGCACTCAGTCGATGTGTAAATCCTGTCTGCTGTGTCTTCAGAACATTTCCAAAGTTGGCCACTATTCTTTACACTCCCCACCAAACCATCATCTTCCCTCACCAGGTTATGGTGGCAGCTTCCCTCACCTTTGTCCTTACCCTCTGCCTCTGTTCTGAGCACAGTAGCCAGGGTGAATCTGCCAGAACATGTCAGATCATGTTGCTGGGTTCAAACCCACCAGTGTCTTCCCTTTTCATTCGAAGGCAAAGCTGTGAGGCCCTATTCAGTATAGCTTTGTACAGCCTCCCTCGTTTCCCCATCTCTTTTCTTCTGCTTTGCTGGCTCTGCTCCAACCACACTGCAATCTGCTAATTTTACAAATGCACTAAATCATGTTCCCATCTCAGAGCCTTTGAGTTTGATCCTCTCCCTAGATTGCTCTTCTCCTACGTATCCATGTGGTTAGCTCCTCAGTTCATTCAGGTATTTCTTTCTTTCTTTCTTTCTTTTTTTAAAGATTTTATTTATTTATTTGACAGAGTGAGAGACAGCGAGAGCAGGAACACAAGCAGGGGGGAGTTGGAGAGGGAGAAGCAGGCTTCCTGCCTGAGCGGGGAGCCCGATATGGGGCTCGATCCCAGGACCCTGGGATCACGACCTGAGCCGAAGGCAGACACTTAACGACTGAGCCACCCAGGCGCCCCTCATTCAGGTATTTCATTCAGAGTCAGCTTCTTATTTAAGTTTTCCATGGCTACCTTACCCTGAAGTTCAGTCCTCTTCCCAAACATTGCAGCTCTCTCTTCTCTGCTTTATCTTTTCCCCTTAGCAAACATTGCAATCTAACTTCTCATTTATTGATCACGTTTATTGTCTGTGTCCCTCACCCAAACTGGAATGTAGGTTCCTCAAGGGGCAGGAAGTTTTGTTGTGTCTGGTCACCCCAGGACCTAGTGTCTGATGGAGGGAAAGCATTCACTCCATATTTATAAAAAAAAAAAAAAGAGTGAATTCTTCTTTCTTTGTATTGTAGCTTAGTATGTGTGATATTCTTCCATTTGATTCCCAGGGTCAGTGACTTAGTCTTCAGCTGTGATTATTCTCTTTTATAAATTCTTTATGGATTTTAAAAATACCTTGATATCATTTCTTTTGGTTGTAGAACCTTTTCTGTGAGCTAATTTGATGTTCTTGGGTGTTTTTACTAAATTTTGCTTAAGGTTCTCATTTGTCTGCCTCTAGAGTAGCCAGCCGCCTTTCCTAATTGTCTTGACCCCTCTCTGTGCCGCTATTGCTATTTTCTTAAAATGAATTGTGAACTTTGAGAGCTCTTATCAAGGGTGTAGACAGTTTTGGCAGGCCAGGCTGTTAAAGTCCAGGTGGAAGTTTTTCTTTCATGGGCAAGGCTGTTTACAATGCTTGCTTCCAGTTTGTAAATGGTATGATTTTCCTCTAACTTGCTTTTAAAAGATGTGTCTCTTCATCAACTGCATTTCAGTTTTAAAGAAAAATTTGCCAGAACTATTTTATTTTATTATATATATTTTAAGATTTTATTTATTTATTTGAGAGAGAGTCAGAGAGAGCACAAGCGGGGGAGGGGCAGAGGGGGAGAGAGAAGCAGACTCCCTGCTGAGCAGGGAGCCCAACATGGACACGGGTTCAATCCCAGAGTCAGATGCTTAACTGACTGAGCCACCCAGATACCCCTACCAGAATTATTTAAACTCAATCCTCTGTTTGATTTGTAAAAAGCTAATTATTAGTCCTTTTAAGACTTCATTTCCCAATTCTTTAGATTCTAATTCTCATGCCTTCCACAAGCAACTGATACTTCTCTGCAAATAATTCTTTTTTTTTTCTCAAAAAGAATACATGGGTAGCATGTTTTATGAACATTTGAATATGGTCCACCATCTTTCACAGTCCATAAGTACATTTCCTGCATATAAAATCCTCTAGTTTCAAATTTTTCTCCTCATAGCTCTCTATATACTGAAGTCAGCCTTATTTTTGTTCCTGTAAAGGTACATTATTTTGGGGTTTTGGATTTGTAGGAAGATACCAAATTATATCTACTGTATTATCAAGTTAAATTCTGGACTGTATTGACTGTGAATGCATGTACTTACCAGGTATCTTTAATTAGAGAAGAAAGTGAGTGAGCCCTGCAAATATCAGCAGTTTTAGTTTCTCCAGAAACTTTGACGGGGGACACATAGCCTCTGGCAACAATCTCTCGTAGGATGGGGTCTTGCTAGATTAGAAAGTTTAGGCTTGCTACACCCACTGCTCTTTTATTTTTTTAAATTTTTTTAAAGATTTTATTTATTTATTTGACAGAGACGTAGAGAGAGAAAGAAAGCACAGATAGGCAGAGCGGCAGGCAGAGGGAGAGGGAGAGGGAGAAGCAGGCTTCCCGCTGAGCAAGGAGACCCAACTGGGACTCGATCCCAGGACCCTGGGATTATGACCTGAGCCAAAGGCAGAGGCTTAACCATCTGAGCCACCCAGGCGCCCAACCCACTGTTCTTTTAGTGGGGACTTGAAAACCCTTTCAGAAGATCTTATTCTAAGAATTATTTTTTCATTTTAAGGCATGATTAATAACATCCTGCTTTCTTGGTTCTGGAACCAAATGCAGGATAACAAGTTTCCAGTCCCATCTATTGGGAGAAGGCAATTATGGTCTCTAAACAAACTTGAGAACTATTCACTGGATTCACACAGACTGTATGGCTTTTTCCTAGCATATTTTAAATCCTGTATCTCTTTTGAGCACCATGGACTCGTGACCTTTCATTAGCTCAACTGGTTGCATTTCATTGGCTGACAATGTTTTCTTATGATGATCAAATGGTCACATATTGGTTAAGCAAGGATCATCTGAAACTTTGAAAGTTTGCCAAAAGTTTGAGTACAATAGTTTATGTAAGATCATACAATTTTTTTTAAAGATTTTTAATTAATTAATTTATTTGACAGAGAGACACAGCAAGAGAGGGAACCCAAGTAGGGAGAGTGGGAGAGGGAGAAGCAGGCTTCCCGCGGAGCAGGGAGCCTGATGCGGGGCTCGATCCCAGGACCCTGGGATCATGACCTGAGCCAAAGGCAGACGCTTAATGACTGAGCCACCCAGGTGCCCCCATACAATTTTTTATAATATTATCTGGGAGCAGTAGAACAATCATAAAACAGCAACCTATTTGGGTTAAAACAAAGTTTAGTTGTAATTTAAGTCTGCATTACTTTTAAATTCCCTCCCTCAAATCAGTCAGGGTATTATGTACTTCATTTTTTTAATAAAAGCAAGTATAGAATATCTATGGAAAGTTCTAGAACAAAAAATGAAATCCTGAGTTATAATGTTTCCTATCTCTATCCCTCATTTTACATTATGTGCTAACCACAAAGTCACCATCTAGAAGAAACAGAAAGTCACTTAAAAAATCCAAACAAGCCAACAAGGCATTGAGATTCTGGCTTCTATCTGGATCAAGGACAGTTGTTTATTCTTAGTTTCCTTTAATGTATCAAGTGGTCTTTGCCTTGAATTCCTAGGAATTTAACTGCTCTACACTTTCTGCTAGGAAACTGCTTTTTTGCATTTCTATCTGGCTTATGCATCTGGGTTAAGACATACCAGAAGGTTCTGCACTGTTGCAACTCCAGGCCATTTTACTGTTTTTTTCCTTGAATAACTGCCAGGTTCCTTGGGGTAAGGGGCAGAAGATCTTGATGTCTCCCTAAATGTACTTTGGAGCTCAGGTGACTTTCTCCTGTAGGGTTGTGACATGCTGAGAAATTCCTCATCTAGGCTAGTGTCACTTCTTCCTCTCCCTGTGTTCACCTGCACACCAGTGACTGCTGCCTGAGTTTTAAGAAGCTATGACTTTGGAGGTGGGCCAGGTGGCGCCGCATGCGGGCCTGACCTCACCTCCTCTGGGGCTCGAGTGCAGGCACACGATGCCAAACTATTAGACGTGGGAGGCGTTCAGCAGCGCGGCTGAGAAAGGACCTCGCCAGCCCTATGAAGGCACGTGTGGTTCTCACAAACTGGCATTCTGATGGGACTTCGTATATTAAAGTAACAAGTGATTTAGTTTGGTGCAAAGAACAGACCAAGCCCGAGTGTAAAGAAGATTGAGAAATTCCACAGTCAACTAGTGTGACTTCCGGTAACCAAGGAGTGCTGCAGTGTTGCCATGGAAACGGACTGAAGGGTTTGAAATGAAGATCCTCCAGTTTCTAGGATGTAAATACCTTTTGAATCTGAAAAAGTGTTGCGGAAAAAAAAAATACTTCATGTAACTGAGTGGACTCTTCAGAGGCCGGGAGATCATTTTTTGTACTTTGTTTCTTAATGTTTACTTTAGAGAGCTAGGAATGTAAATGCTTTCAGATAGAAAGCCTTTATTTATTTTTGGAAATTGAACAAGAAATGCACTTATGTTTGGAAACTTTTTGCAGACTGATGTTGAGCAAAATACATAATTATTCTCTGACAAGTTTGTATCAGTAATTTGAAAATGACGTATCAATAGAAGGCAATTCTTCCTTAAAACAAAACAAAACAAAAACTATGACTTTCTCCTCTGAACGCCATGATTACCTTTTCAAGGGGGCCCTGTGGGCCTCTTTCCTTGACTTTATAACTAATTATTACAACTGATGGCAAATAGAATGAATCTCTCCTCTGCTTAACATCATCTGTTGAACATGCTTTCCACACCGTCCAGAGAATTCATTCATATTCTTTACTTTTTCTGAAAGAATGGTGAGGAGGGAACCAATCCACTCTTTGGCTTTGAAGCTAGGTACTCAAGTCAAGACTCTAGAATTAAACTAGAAAGGAAGGGGGAAAAAAGAAAAGAAGCAGGGAAACCAGTTGGGAGGCTACTAATTTGACAGTGGTTGGTGGCTGGGACCATGAGAACTGGTCCAATTATGGATAGATTTTCAATGAAGTGTCAAGATACTTACTGATAGCTTGGCTTTATTATTGAGTGTGAGAGAGAGTGGTCAATAATTACTTCAAGGTGTAAGACTGAGGATTTTCAAGAATGGAGTTGCCATTTTTGAGATGTGTAGGAAGGAAAAGGAGATGAACACATGTTGTGGAGAAGATTGGAGGCTTTAGACACAGTAAGTGGTGATATTTTCTAGACAGCAGGACATGTTTGTCCAGAATGTAGCGGGGGAGGTCATGGCTGGAGGTATTCATTTGAGACTCCTCAGCATATAGATTAGCTTAAAGCCAGGAGACCGTAAATAGGGAGCAGATATAAGTAGAGAAGGGAACCAAGGACTAGCCTCAAGGCAAGTGAGTTGAGGAAAACCTAGCAATGGAGACTGAAAAGAGTAGCCATTGAATTCAGAGCTGCAAGGGAAGGAATTATTTCAAGAAGTATCTAGGAGGTCAAGGAAGAAGAAGCCTGAGAATTTACCACTGGGTTTAATAACCTAGGACAACAAAATTAAAAAACTGTTTTGAGCTCTTGGCCTTAGTGCCATCTTCTTGGAAACCTCTGCCCCATGAGAGGAAGCAGCACGTGCACAGGCTGAAGGGTCAAGGAAGGAAGATGGAACAGAGGTCCAGGTCAAGTGCTGACTTGTACATCCGTGGAAGCCACAGGAGCAGAAATAAGGAAAGCGAGAGGCCAGCGACGCTTGTAGCAATTTTTGGACTGCTTGCCTACTTTCTAGAACTTGATTCCGTGGGTCCAGAACATCCATCACCATCTGATCACAATGACCACCTTTGAGAAACCCACCTTGCTCATACCAAAATAGTCCCTTTTGGTCCTTTGCCCTGGACCTGTGACTTCCTGGACTAATTCTGTTTTCATTTGTGGCTGAATGTAACACGTTACAATAAATCATCTCTTCTGCTGTTTTAGCTGAAAAGAAAAACTGTTTTGGTGGTGTGTTTACAATAAAAGTCTTGTTAGAGTGTATTCAAAAGGTTAGTAGAAGAATGAAAGACGAGGAGTGTAAATGACTCTTTCAAAGAGGTTTTGTTTTGTTTTCCTTTCCCATAAAGGGGAAATATAAGGGGATCATCGGAAGACGTGGATTTAAAAATAATTCTTTCTGAGGAATTTATTGTTTTTATGGAAGAGTACTACATATTTGAAAGGATTGGAGGAGAGGTGTTTTAAATTTATTAAAATATGCATTTTAGTACCTAAATATTTTATTTATTTTTATTCCTGCACTTCCACTTATGGATACATTTAGATTTCTGTGTAGTCTTGATCTAAACTGTCAGCCCAGAGGGAATGGGAGGAAATGAAAAGGAAGGCAGACTCCTGGAATATTCTAAAACTTGTTGCTATTTTCTAGCATTTCAACATTGTGCAGGTTGTTCATTGACTGCCAGAAATTCACATTCTTCCTCCAAATTCTCTCTCTCCCTCTCTTCATATATATATATACATATATATTTATACATACCATATATATATATTTCAAAATATATTGAAAATTCCAGAATTTAGTTGAAAATTCAGAATCATATAGAAACAAAGAAACAAAATCATATAGAAACAAACAATCTTTTATTTTTTAAAAGATTTATTTATTTATTTTTAGAGAGAGAAATCGAGAGAGAGAGAGAATGTACACTCCAGTAGGGGGAGGGACAGAGGAGGAGGGAGAAGGAGAGAAGCAGTCTTGGGGCAGGGGAGAGGGTCTCAAACTCATGACCCTGAGATCCTGACCTGAGCCTAAATCAAGAGGCTCATGCTTAACTGACTGTGTCACCCAGGCACCCCCAAAGGGGATATTTTTAAACCAGCTCTCATGGAGCTTTGGGATTTTTAATGGACATAAGGAGGAAGAAGGTGCCATTTCTTTTTTTTTGTTTTTTTAAAGATTTTATTTATTTATTTGACAGAGACACAGTGAGAGAGAGAACACAAGCAGGGAGAGTGGGAGAGGGAGAAGCAGGCTTCCTGCCGAGCAGGGAGCCCGATGCGGGGCTCGATCCTAGGACCCTGGGACCATGACCTGGTCCCAGGAGGCAGACGCTCAACGACTGAGCCACCCAGGCGCCCCAGCCATTTCTTTTTTAACAAGATTTTACTTTTGTTTTAAAATTGGGATTGAATGAAAAAAAAAATTTTAATGGGTTTCAGAGCTTTAAGAAAAACAAACAAAAAAAGAGCTCCAGTGCCATGCCCACAGCCCACACGGAAGCTCAGGTTCCCTGGGTTCTCACCTCAGCCATCTTTTCCCCCGTGCCACATCATGTCTTACCACAGACTTTGGTCTGTATATTTAAAATCCTTAATAATTTGGACAACAATATCACACTTCACTAAAAGGTACCACTTTTCAAGACATCCTATGTTCTTACATGAAAGTTCAAAGTTTAATGTTCTTGAAAGTAATTTATCTGAATTGATCCTTTCTGCCGTGGAAAGAAAATGTGGATTAGTAAAAAAGAAACTGTACTAGTAATTGAGACCTTAGGTCATATTCCAGCTTTAATGGTTTCATGAACAGAGACTCAATTTCTTGCCAGTATAATTATACTAACAAAACATGTCATGTCTTCCTTATAAGGAATAATGTTTATATCGTAGATGCAAAAATGTTAAATGAAGTAATGCTTGGAATGTATGTATAAGTGCTTTGCAAACTGGAAGTAAAGGCATGTAAGCTTCTTTCCATTACAATGAATTATAAAATAAGAAATATCTTATGTTATCAAGGGCAAAAGCAGGCACTAGTGGATATTATTGTGAACAAGAGGCACATTTAAAATATTTCACTTTTTTCTCTCAAACATATTTTAATTCTAAAATTTCTGGCAATTTATATCTACCCTTTAGAACACAAACTTTTCCCACAAGACTTTTCTTTGAGCAAAGACTATTTCCATAAATTGAAGCATATGAAAAATTCATCATTTCACCTTTTCTGGCCAGAAAAAGTGGCAGTTTCATATATTTCAACCTAATAATTCAACTTTTCATTTCTAGCATAGTATTCAACATCGAGGAAGTATTAAAAAAAAGTTATTGAACTGACGTATGGAATTAAACTTAAGAATAAAAGCTCTTTCTAAAATAACTATTTTTTTTAGCAAAGAGTAATAGTGTGTTAGAAGTGAAAGGAACCAAATTGCCAATGATTCTCTCCCGCTCTTTTTTTTTTCCTCCCGGGTTTCTGGAATAGGTATGTGGAAGTAAAACAAGGAACTCTAACCTGATTATGGATTTTGAAGAAAGATTCCTCAACACACAAAGGAAGAAATAAACTGGTGGACAACCTTCAGGAACGATGTCTTTTTGCCACAATATAATTAATATTTCCTGTGTTAAAAACAGCAGGTCAAATGATGTCCGTGCTTCCTTGTATAGTTTAATGGTGCTCATAATTCTGACCACACTCATTGGCAATCTGATAGTCATTATTTCCATATCACACTTCAAGCAACTTCATACCCCGACTAATTGGCTCATTCATTCCATGGCCACTGTGGACTTTCTGCTGGGGTGCTTGGTCATGCCCTATAGCATGGTCAGATCTGTTGAGCATGGCTGGTACTTTGGAGAAGCCTTCTGTAAAATTCACACCAGCATTGACATTATGCTGAGCTCAGCATCCATTTTCCACTTGTCCTTCATTTCCATTGACCGCTACTATGCTGTGTGTGATCCATTGAGATACAAAGCCAGGATCAGTATCTTGGTTATCTTTGTGATGATCTTCATTAGTTGGAGTGTCCCTGCTCTTTTTGCATTTGGAATGATTTTTCTGGAGCTAAACTTCAAAGGAGCTGAAGAGATGTATTACAAATACATTCACTGCCTAGGGGGTTGCTCTGTCTTCTTTAGCAAAACATCTGGGGTATTGGCCTTTATGACTTCTTTCTATATACCAGGATCTATTATGTTGTGTGTCTATTCCAGAATATATTTCATTGCTCAAGGACAGGCAAGATCAATTCACCATGCAAATCAGAAGTTTCAAATTGGATTGGAAGAAAAAAATAGAATGTCACAAAGCAAAGAAAGGAAAGCTGCAAAGACTTTAGGGATTGTGATGGGAGTTTTCCTAATATGCTGGTGTCCTTTCTTTGTCTGCATGGTCATGGATCCTTTCCTGGACTATAGTATTCCATCCACCTTGAATGATGCATTGATTTGGTTTGGCTACTTAAACTCTACTTTCAATCCACTGGTTTATGCGTTTTTCTATCCCTGGTTCAGAAAAGCACTGAAGATGATTCTATTTGGTAAAATTTTCCAAAAAGATTCGTGTAGTTATAAACTATTTTTAGAATCACATCCCTAGAATTATTATATTTACTGCTTACTGTTTTGCAAAACAGGTGGTGATCATATTATGATCACGACATAATCAACCACATGCACCAATTGCAAGGTCTTTTATCAATTATTTGAGCCAAAGAATGTATAGTGAGACTCTTATATTTTGCTTCCTATTTTAGAGGTAGTAGATGTGATCGTTGCCATTTTACTATCCACAGAAGCTTTGCAAGTCCAGAATTGAAGGCTCTTCATTAAAGAAATTTTCCAGGCCTTACATGAACTGCCATGAAATTGCCAGCAGTACCTTACTCCAGTTATTTAGGGAATGTATTTGGGAATGCAAATTAGAATGGCTTTGTCATTCATTTGCTTGACTATAAATGCCTTCTTGTAAAATCAAAGAAAGTACACATTAAATGTTATTAAATAATTGTTTATACATGACTTGCTATTTATTATGAATCCTTATTAATATATATTCCAGTTTTCAAATAACTTAATTTTCATCTTCTTATAATAGGTGTTCTTGATTCTCAGAAAAGTTGCAAAAAAAATCAGAAAATAAAGAAAAAATAAAAATAAAAAATCATACAGAAACGAAATAAAAATGAAGATATCACTCATAGCTTACCTCCTAAAAGAACTATATCATTTAAAATTCTTAAAAAACATAATATTTTGGTGACTGTATAATGTTACATTGTATGGATCTACAAAGATTTTTTTTTTTTCCAAACATGGGGCTTGAACTCATGGCCCTGAGATCGAGACCAGAACTGAGATCAAGAGTTGGATATTTAACTGAGCCACCCAGGTGCCCCCCAAGATTTTTTTTTAACCATTTCCCTATGGTTGACCACTTAGATTTCAATTTCTTTTTTTTTTTTAATGATGGAAATTAAACCAAATTTCTGTTACTTGCTAGTGAAGGTTATGAAAGTGTCTGGAAGGATTTTACCATATTTCAAGGTTGTGCCTGGTATGACAGGACTCAAAATACAAGCTCTATGAAGTAAAACAAATTCCCTTCTTGGGCTCCAGGCTACACCGAAAGAGGAGCAGCCATCCATCAGTGCAGCTAAACATGATGGATTAACACGAGGTATAATCAGAATAGACATGCCATGCTTATTAAGATGGCATATACAAAAAGAAAAAGAGGAACAAATGGTGGTTTCAAATAAGATTCCAGAACAGGAAGCAGGCAAACATTCTAAATGATAAGCACTGATTTCCAATTGAGCTGTTTCTCCTACAGACTTCATGCAGTCTGTTGCATGTTGAGTAGCCCTAGCGATTTGGGTTTATTTATTTAATAACAGCAACTTACGCTCATGAGTAGGTTGGGGTAAAGTAGCTAATTTTAAATGAAATTACATTGCACCTTCTTGCATCCAAGTTTCTGTTCACAGACCTGATGATCTCTGAGGATGTTAAATCCTTCCATCGATCATGGTCTGTTTCAGGACTATGTATTACGTTTTATCGATTTGACTAGATTTTTGTTCTGGGACATTTATCTTTTCATTTAATATAAAGTAAGACAAATTGTTGCTAATTACTCCCAGTGTCAAAAACTACCTAGACTTTTTTTCATCTGTGAGATCATTTTGTCAGATTTTAAAAAGTGAACAAAAGGGGGCACCTGGGTGGCCCAGTCGGTTTTTGACTTTGGCTCAGGTCATGATCTCAGAGTCCCGGGATCGAGCCCCACGTTGGGCTCCCTGCTCAGCCCTCTGTTTGTCCCCTGTTCCTCCCCCCGTTCATGCTCTCTCATTTGTTCATTCTCTCAAATAAATAAATAAAATCTTAAAAAAAAGGGAACAAAAATATTTAGACAGCTTTCGGTACCGTATAGCAAGTTTCTGTGGTGTTCTTCATTTGCTCCCATAGGTTCCTCTCAAAATTATTCCCAGACATTCTGTCCTTTTGTGTATGTGTGTTTTGCCTATTGTGAGTAAATCTTTTTTAAACCACTATATTTTCTATGTAACCATTATTGCTGGCATACAGTAAAATTTATTTTAGCTTTTCAGTTGACTTATTTGGACTTTCATTCTATGTAGTCATGTTATCCTCAAACAATGCTAAGTTTTATCTCCTTTCCAATAATTATGATTCTTATTTATATTCTTTGCTGTACTTTAATTAGTCAGAATTTGTAGAGTAATATTGATAGTGGTGATAAGAGTCATTCTTGTCTTACATTTATTTTAAATTACTATTCAGGTTTTACTATCAATCCTACATTTTTCTTGGTACAAGTTCGTGACTCAGATAATTCGACCTTTTTTTTTACTCAATGCTACAGCCCCATAGCCTATCTTTCTTGGTAGCCTCTGTTTTTAAGACTCACAATAAGAGATAACCTATAACCCACTCTCTTAGCACAACTAGAAGACAGGCTCACTTTGTCTTTCTATATTCCCAGCATCACTCTAGCTTCCATTCCCTCATGCAGAAAGTATTTTTGCCTTTTGGTTGTCCAGAGTCCATTTCCCAGTTGGCATCCAATTAGCCTTTGAGAAATTTCCCACTCTGACTGAACATAGCTTGTTGGAACTGTAGTGAGAAGATAGACCCCTGCCTTTCCCCTTTACTAAATAGACAGGGGGTAAGCCAATGAACATTTCCATAAAGTCTTTCTTTGGAATTTAAATCTTTAGCAGAGGGGAAAAACAGTGATCTTTAGCAGAATCATTAGCAAAAAACATTGAAGACATGTGTGGAATTCCATTCCATCCACGTGGTAAGATCTTGGCCAGACTGCTCTTGGTGTTATTGGGGTTCTTGCTTACCAGACTCCAGAGCTGCCTCGCGGTCTGTCCATTTCCAAACTAAGCTCTCCAGTCTCTCAGATATTCCATGAATCTCAGATAGTTTTCCAATAAATTCTTTCGAGAATAATTTTTAGTTGCATCCATGGAAAGAACCTTAACTTGATACACTGCATTATGATAAATGCCAAGAAAGTGATTGCAATGACGTGACATTCTTTCCCCAAATCCACACGACTTCCAATCAAAATAGTCTCATTTTCCACTCGCCACCTCTCAAAGAGACAAATTTGTATAAAATACCAATCAGGAAGAGATAAAAATAGATGCATTAGCGAAGACGTTTGTTGGAACTGATTTATTAATAATAATTATAAAGCCATCTTAAGAGATCAGTAAACTAGAAGGTCCATCCCCATTTTTAACTTGGTTCTTGAACTCAATAATACAGTCTCGGGAGAGTCATAAATACTTGCCAAAAACATAAGACAAACCATATAAACTCTAATCCATTGTAGATTCTGGTGAGTCACAGTTTCTGTTTAGTCGTACATTGTCAACAAGAGCTTGAACTTTAACTTCAATGTGTAGATATATGAAGAATGATTTGTTTTTAAATTTAACAGACTATAAAATGTACTAACAAAACAACTCTCCAGAGAGATATTTTGAATGCTGCACTCAAATATTCTAGATGATATAAGAATCAGATTGAAGTATTTTTTTAAGGTAAGGTATATATGCATTTTCCAAAGTGTTTTAATACAGGTTATTGAGTATATGGTCAGCAATAAAAAGTATTCAAAGGAAATAAATTTATCTTTGACAGGTCCTGACCTTCTTTTCCATATCCCTCCTCCTCTTAAAACCCCTTTCCCAAGTATTTAAGCTCCCAGTGTATTTATACTGCTCCAACATTTTAACTTGGTTGAGGCTGGTTCTCCTGTAAAGTCATATCAACATCAGCATCTAATTTGTTTCTGTCTTTGATTTTTCCCGAGAGAGAGAAAACCTTGACTCATACAAATTGAAAGTTCTCAGCATATTTATCAACTTAAGTGACTTAGAAGCTTAAAGTGAAGCCATCACAATGGTTTATCAATGGCAAACCTTCCTCTTCATAAATATATGTCAGATAAATAATAACTGAGATAGAGGATAAACTCTAAGATTTGTTTATTTGTCAATGTTTTCACAATGTGGTATTTTTTTTAAAAGATTTTATTTATTTATTTGACAGAGAGACACAGAGAGAGAGGGAACACAAGCAGGGGGAGTGGGAGAGGGAGAAGCAGGCTTCCCGCTGAGCAGGGAGCCTGATGTGTGGCTTGATCCCAGGACTCTGGGATCACTGCCTGAGCTGAAGGCAGACACTTAACACTGAACCACCCAGGCGCCCCACAATGTGGTATGTCTCTCAACCCTGGCTGCTGCTGGGGAGCAATAATATAAATATAAATAATGTGGATACTCAGGTCCTATGTCAAGAAATTAATCTATGGTGAAGAGGGAAACCCTAGAAGCCAGATACCACAGGTTTAAATTCTGGCACCATATTTATCAGCTAATGTTTGGACAAAGTTACTTAAAAACTCTAAGCCTTAGCTCACTCACCTACAAATGAGAACAATAATGTTACCCATCTCACCAGACTGTTGATTATTAGATGAGAGAAACTGTCTAGCATGGAGACTTGCACATAAAAAAAAAAAAAACACGCAGTAAACATACATTATTAGTATTATTCCCTATCATTTTATTGGCATGTGCTATGGTGGTGCTTACTCAGAATATGCTCAGGCAGATTACACAGAGAAGTTGCCATAGGCAAATATTACATACTGGATTTTTTTTCTTTTTAAAGGTGGTGCAGGGGGCGCCTGGGTGGCTCAGTTGTTAAGCGTCTGCCTTCGGCTCAGGTCATGATCCCGGGGTCCTGGGATTGAGCTCCGCATCGGGCTCCCTGCTGGGCGGGAAGCCTGCTTCTCCCTCTCCGACTCCCCCTGCTTGTGTTCCCTCTCTCGCTGTGTCTCTCTCTGTCAAATAAATAAATAAAATCTTTAAAAAAAAAACGTGGTGCAGAATTATATCATCCTCTTTCCTAATAAATTTCAAAATTACAATTATGCAAAAGAATAGCAGAAGATTTATTTCAAGGTCTACACAGAAGGAAATTGAACTTGGTGCCACATTTTTACATCACCGGTCTGTGATATGTCAGTGTTTGGCATATAGGATGTTTGAGAGGCTGTGGGATTTTTTTATTTCTTTAAAAAATAATGTATATAAAATATAATGTATATTATATATATATAATAACTATATTCTTATATATACATGTATAATAGCAATATCTATTTGCAAAGTAACTATTATCTACCTATCTAGTGAGCTTGAACAGATACTTTATGTAAGCCAGGAAGCACAGTAGTATGGAGCAGAGGCCTGCAGCACCCACACAGAGGGACGTCCTCAGGCTTTGGAAGCAGGCAAACCTGAGTTGAAATCCCAGCTCTCTTCCTAGTTCCTGTGCTTTCTCTCCTTTGTGCCTTTGCTCCTGCAGCCCCCCATGCCTGAAACGCTGAAATGCCTCCTCCCCAACTCCACCTCCCTTAACTGGCTGACACTTACTCATTTTAAAGAATCCTCTTGAGGGTTATCTCTCCAGAAGGCCATCTATAATCCCCCAGATCAGGTAGGTGTTTTTCTCTGAATTCCCAAAATATCCTATGCATTTCCTTGTTGGTGCACTTATTCATTGTGCTAAGATGTCCTCTGCCCCCCACTAAACTGTAAATTGCTGAAGTTAGGGAGTGTGTTTTACTCATCCTTGTATACCCTGTGCTTAGCACAATGCCTGACACAGACAGGTCACTCTATGCCTGGTTTTAAGAGGGAATAAATGAATAAGGGATTATAATAAGGTATCCAAGGGGATCAAGCTAATAAAAGTCTGTCTGGCTACAAACTCCACCCTCCAGGAAATCTATTTCAGGAAGTGGGGCCAACAATGGAGAAACTACAGGGATTCATACTTTGATCCCCTGCCAAGTCTAAGCAGATGTGCCTATATGGGTTTAGTTTTGGCAATAAATGTGTATTTGTTATGAACAGAAATGATTTTGAGTTGTTTTATTTTTTTAAGATTGTATTTATTTGAGAGAGAGAGAATGAGAGAGAGAGAGCACAAGTGGGGGGAGGGTCAGAGGGAGAGGGAGAAGCAGACTTCCCACTGAGCAGGGAGCCCCACATGGGGCTCAATCCCCGGACCCTAAGATCATGACCTGAGCCAAAAGCTGATGCTTAACCAACTGAGCCACCCAGGTGCCCCAAGAGTTAAGGTATTAAAATGTGTCTAGATTTAGCTTACGGTCTACTGCCTAAGCTGATGTTTGAAGCCCTAGCTGCCTTCTAATTTTTGGGACTGAGACTCAGAAGTCTTCAGTTTCTGGGACATCCAAATCAAAACCTCAATGAGATACCACCTCACACTAGTCAGAATGGCTAAAATTAACAAGTCAGGAAACAACAGATGTTGGTGAGGATGTGGAGAAAGGGGAACCTTCCTACACTGTTGGTGGGAATGCAAGCTGGTGTAGCCACTCTGGAAAACAGTGCGGAGATTCCTCAAAAAGTTGAAAATAGAGTTTATAGCAGCAATGTCCACAATAGCCAAACTATGGAAAGAGCCAAGATGTCCATCAACAGATGAATGGATAAAGAAGATATGGTGTATATATATATATATATATATATACACAATGGAATATTATGCAGCCATCAAAAGGAATGAGATCTTGCCATTTGCAACGACGTGGATGGAACTGGAGGGTATTATGCTGAGCGAAATAAGTCAATCAGAGAAAGACATATCACATGATCTCACTGATATAAGGAATTCTTAATCTCAGGAAACAAACTGAGGGTTGCTGGAGTGGTGGGGGGTGGGAGGGATGGGGCGGCTGGGTGATAGACATTGGGGAGGGTATGTGCTATGGTGAGCACCGTGAATTGTGTAAGACTATTGAATCACAGACCTGTACCTCTGAAACAAATAATACATTATATGTTAAAAAAAGAAGAAGATAGTAGGAAGGGAAAAATGAAGGGGGGGAAAATCAGAGGGGGAGACGAACCATGAGAGACTATGGACTCTGAGAAACAAACCGAGGTTCTAGAGGGGAAGGGGGTGGAGGGATGGGTTAGCCTGGTGATGGGTATTAAAGAGGGCACATATTGAATGGAGCACTGGGTGTTATATGCAAACAATGAATCATGGAACACTACATCAAAAAAATAAATAAATAAATAAAAGAAGTCTTCAATTTCAACATACAATGCAGGTTTTTTGGGCTACATTTCTTCTGACAACCATTGACTTAGCTCCTTAAGAAAAAGGAATTCTAAATTTTTCAGTTTGTATAGTACAGTGAAAACTTTGGAAGATACTAAATACTACAGCACATTTATAAAGGAGCTCAGAAGCCCTGGCACATGAATCTCCAGCACCTGCCACAGGGCCCAGCACAGGGTGGTGCTCCAGGAACGTGTGACCAAGGAAGGCAGAGAGGAAAGATAAGTGGTTAGAATGTGATGTTTTTAAAGCAGCAAGAAAAAGATCGTTTCTCAAGTTATCTCCTGAAATTTAGGCATTTTAATGTCATTTTCTCAAATTATTGGTGCCTTGACTGTCCAATTCAGGGTTTCCTAAGCCCTCTCAGTCTGTGGATTAGCACTGGATGTGACCTTTTACAGATCATTGTGAAATATGAAAATAAAAACAAGGGAGTGAGTTTTTTGTTTTGTTTTGTTTTTTGTTTTTTAAGATTTTATTTATTTATTTGAGAGAGAGAGCACATGAGACAGGGGAGGGTCAGAGGGAGAAGCAGACTCCCTGCTGAGCAGGGAGCCTGATGCGGGACTCGATCCAGGGACTCCAGGATCATGACCTGAGCCGAAGGCAGTCACTTAACCAACTGAGCCACCCAGGCGCCCAAGGTAGTGAGTTTTTCATTTTGGAATACTTATTCAACTTAATAGATTTTCTTTTATTCTTTCTTTCTTTTTTTTTGTATTAAGTAGGCTCCACGCCGAGCGTGGAACCCAACATGGGGTTTGAACTCACTATCCTGAGATCAAGACTTGAGCTGAGATCAAGAGTTGGACACCCAACTGCCTGAAACACCCAGGTGCCCCTAATAAATTTTCTTTTATCTAAGATCATAACTTGTTAAATGTTCAGGATTAAGATGTTCTTTTCTTTTATGAAAATATGGTAATAATAGATGGAAGGTTTTTAAAATGACTGTTTGACAAACCTACATTTAACACCCATGTTTTTAAAATTTTTATTTATGAAATATCCACTATTCTACCCTATTGCTAACTAACTCCAATGGCAAGAAAGGTGGTTTTGGCAACAAGATCTTATGGTAGGCCTGAAACGTACCAGGGAGGCATCTGGTCAGCTCCAATCACTGAAGAAATTAATGTCATGAGGACCGCTACTAACCCACAGTCACAATCAGTGGTAACAGATGACAAAGGCAACAGCCAAACACAGACAAAATAATTCTTGCTACTAAGAGCAAAATTGGCCTTTTCCTGTGTTATTCCCCCTTTCACCACAGAATCTTAATTTATTCCACTTGTCTAACTCATTTATAAATTTAAATTCTGAAATTACTCATTAAGGGACAAAGAAAATAAGTATCTAGTTTAAGAATTCTCTTGTTTCAGCCAACCAGGGCTAAGGTGTGATGTTAGTTGAATGGTTTTCCTGAGACTTCTGAAATCTTCCAGATAGCTGACTCTTTGTTTCATTGCTCATGATGCCAGCTCCGTAAACATAGTCACATCAAATAAGAAGGTAAACTAAGGTAGAAGTCACTATTTTGCTTCTCTTGCATCAGCTAAAGTTTTCTTCCTCAGATTTCCACTTTGCCTTTGCTTAATAGTCTGAGAATTCCCCAAACATTTGATTCCTCAAATAAAGCTCTGTGATAAATGTTTTCCTATCTCCACTAAGTACATCTGCTTCCCTAATGACTTAGAGTGTGAAATTATTTCCCATCATGACAAAGGCAGAACAGCAGATGTGTTAATGATGCCCTCTGGCCTCTATTTACTTGGAAGTTTGGCAAATGAGAGCAAAGCGAAAGAGATGCTGCTTATACTTGTCTCTTTGGACTGTGGACTCAATTGCCCCTTCAGAGTGTCAAACTGTAAATGAATTGTGGTGGACTTTGGTAAATATCCAATCAACACATATAATTACTGTTATTAGCAATTCTCACACGACTTTGAACGAACAGAAGAGTTTGCAAACAGTGATATCATATACTTGAAATATGTTAGCTTTATTTTTAAATGGCTCAGGGTTTTCCATCTTGTCTGTATATTGTCCTAGGCATAGAAAATTTAAAAAGTTTGAGGAATAAGGAAAAACACATAGACCATCCATTGATTTTCTCTTCAATGGTTCATATTACAAGGAACAATAAAATAAACACAACAAAACAAACATTGCAGTAACACCTGTTTCCTACCACGTAGTAGACTAGATGTGGAATTACCACAATGCTAAATTTGATTATGCATAGCTAGGTGACATGTTAGTTCTATATAAAAAAGCGAAGTGAAAAATGTAGTCATTACCTGGGTGGGTCGTTTAAACTCTTCCTCATGACTCCTGTTGCCACAATTAAATAAAACCACAACCAAAAGAGACTAGAATAATTGCTTGTGACGTACATTAGAAACCTATTGGCCTGAGTTTACATTCAAACGCTGGTGATTAATAGCTGTTTAGCAATGTTCAATAGCAGAAAGCAATTTACTAAACCTCTTTAAATTTCAGTTTTCTCACTTCTATATAACTTCCAGTGTGTTGTGAAGATTTATTCATTTATTAAATCACTTATTCATTCATATAACAAGTATTTATTGAGCACCTGTTATAGCCCATTGTGTTAGCTACATGCTAAGGATATAAGCAGGAACAAGGCCAATATGTTCCCGGTCCCTCTGAAATTTTCATAGAAATAAAACTAAGCTTTTGGAAATGAAATGAGATTATATTTTATCACATGTTCGCATGATAGACAGTACATAGTTCATGGCACATGGTCAATAAATTAGCTATGGTTATGATTATGATTTACAATTCATTTAGGCATTGCCAACTTAGTCCATACTGCAGAGAATTTTTGTAAAGATTTTATTTATTTGACACAGAGAGAGAGAGAGTGTGTGTACGAGTGCACAAGCAGGTGGGAGCAGCAGACAGAGGGAGAAGGGAGAAGACTCCCCACTGAGCAGGGAGCCCAATGCAGGGCCCAGTCCAAGGACCCTGAGATCATGACCTGAGCCAAAGGCAGATGCTTAACAGACTGAGCCACCCAGGGGCAGAGAGAATTTAAAGATATATCCCTGACTCTCCATTTTGAGCTCAGATCTCTTTCTGTTTAGCTGATATGTCAAAGCCTCAAGGTCATTGTTGTGATCGTACTCTCACTGCCTCCTACTCTGTTTCTGTTCTTGTTTGGCCAACTTACATAAACCACATGGGTGTCTTTGTCTGTCTATTGGGCATCTCCATTTCAGCAGGAGCCAAAATTCTGTATGTACAAATTAAACTAATTTATCCCATTATCCCACTTTCTCCTCCTATGTTCAATATTGAAAGATACCACTATCCTTGCAATTGCTCAAGCTGAGTCTGGGAGGAATCCCTGGT
This sequence comes from Neomonachus schauinslandi, assembly GCF_002201575.2. Lineage (NCBI taxonomy): Eukaryota > Metazoa > Chordata > Mammalia > Carnivora > Phocidae > Neomonachus > Neomonachus schauinslandi. The sequence continues at coordinate 31,512,559 of NC_058410.1, forward strand.
TCCTCCTTGTCCTTACTCCCCACATCCTGTCAAATATGGGCTATGCATCTTAATTTAGGACCCAACTTTCCCTCCATGAACTCTGGATAAATCCCACAACTGGTTTCATTCCTCAAGTCTTGACCATTCTAGTCCAGGCTCCACACAGTAGCTACTGATTCATGTAAATCCCACATTTGGCCCCTTGTCCAAATGTCTTTCTGCTGTTGAACATCTTTAGGTATTTTGTAGTATTTTTTGTATTACTTACATCACAATGTCCAATGGCTAACATAAAAGACCGTCTGTGGTCTGACCTACCTGCTTTTCTATCTGTATGTTCTACCCATCTCCTACAAGCATATTATATTTTAGCCACACTAAGTTACCTAAATTTCCTGAAAATTCTATGTCTTTTCAGAACCAGGTTTTTCAAAACCTGGACTTTGAACACTCTTTTTCTGCTGTTCAGAGTGTCCTTCGTCAGGGCGTCTGGGTGGCTCAGTCAGTTAGGTGGTCAACTCTTGGTTTTGGCTCAGGTCATGACCTCAGGGTCCTGGGATCAAGCTGAGCTCCTTCCCCGCCTCAGGCTCTGCACTCAGCAGGGAGTCTGCTTGAGATTTTCTCTTTCCCTCTCCCTCTGCCCCTACTCCCACTTTCTCTCTCTCAAATAAACAAACAAATAAATAAATCTTTAAAAGAAAAAAGAATGTCCTTCGTCAAATTGTTTACATATTCATTCTCAAAGCCTTGCCACAGCCTAACTCTTTCCTGAAGCTTACCTGACAGAGAGCCACTCTGACCCTGATGGTACTTTCTTCTCTGATCTCCGGAAGCAACTCAGGCACAGTCTATTACAAGTGTATACAATGCATTGCAGTGTGATGGTCTTTTTAACGAATATTGAATAGAATATTTAACACAAAATATGTAAGGTACAAATGTTAGGCATAAAAATCACTATGAGCATCCAGGCAGCCTCTACTCAGTTTAGAAAAAATAACATTATTTTACAAAATTTTATTGATTTGTAATTCTTTGCATATTCCTTATGCTAACTCTTTGTCAGTTACATGTGTGACAAATACCTTCCCTCTAATTAGTAGTTTATTTTTTTCAGTTTCTTATGATAACTACTGTTAAACATAAATTCTTTATCCTCATAAAGTCAAATTTATCAAACATTTGCTTTCTTTTTTATCTTTTTTTGTGACAGCAGTAATCCTTTTCTACAGTGAGATCATAAAAAAATTTTCCCAGATGTCTTCTATGAATTTTATAGCTTTGCTTTTCATACTTAGGTTTTTAATTCACCTTAATTCTGGAATTGATTGTTATGTGTGGTGTGAGATAGGGTCCAATTTCATTTATCCTTTCTATCTAATTGTCCTAACACCCATAACCATTCTCCATTAATCTGTTGTGAGCAGTATCATAAATCGTATTTCCATATGTATAAAAGAAAATATGTATTTTTAGGCTCTATTACCTGTATCAATACCACAATGTCTTAACTACTATAACTTTATATTAAGTCTTTAAATGAGGTAAAAGAAAATTCCCTTCATCCTATTTTCATCCTTCTCTTCTTCTTCCTTTTTCTTTTTCTTCATCTGGAGAACTTAGGTTTATGTGGCCCTTTGTAATTCCTTATAAATTATTGAGATGACTTGTCAAATAACACACACACACACACTCACATTCTCTGAAATTTTAATAGAGACTATATTAAATCTACAGATCATTTTAAGGAAAATTAGCACCTTTACCAAAATGATTCTTCCAGTCCCAGAATATGGTATATTTCTTCATTTATTTAGGGCTTCATTTATGTCTTTAAATAAAAATTTAAACCTTTTCCATAAAGAACTGTCACATCTATTTTTAAAGGTACTGTATGTATTTTTTTGATTATGTTGTAAAGATAGACTTTTAAAAAGTTATGATTTCTAATCATTATTGTTAGAAAAGCGATATATTTCTGTACACTGATTTTTTAATAGCAACCTTGTTAATCTCTCTTATTAATTCTAAAAATATAACACATATTTTGAATATTTTACATAGATGTTTGTGTTATTTGTCAATAATAACGATTTTTCCCATTTCTAATCCTTATACATTTTTCTCCTGTTTTCTTGCACTGGCCAAAGCCTTCAACAAAAGAAGGAAATGAAATGGTTTTAGAGGTTTTTGGAGGGTTTTCTTCATCCTCAAGAGAATAATGTTTCATCATTAAGTAAGATATCTATTGAAATCTTTTCAGTTTTTGCAGAGATACTCCTAACTGGGTTTAAGGAAATAACTCTTCCCCTTAGTTTGCTGCAAGTTATTTTTTAAAATCATAAATAGATTTCAATTTTATCATGTGTCAATTGAGATAATTGAATGATTATCCACTCTTTTTCCGACATGAATGACTGCAAGTCATGTCCTAAAGTCAAAATGTCAAACCATGCTTACATACATGGATAAAAATGTAGGCATAATTTATCTTTCTTTTAAAAAAATAAGTCAGTAGTCTATAGACTGTTACCTTTATGTTTATGAGTAAGAATAAACTTTAATTTTCCTATCCTGCATATCCTTGTGAGGATTTGATAACCTCATATGAAGTTTATGCTAACCTCATAAGATTGACTGACAGACTGACCATTTTCTGTATTCTAGAGGTTTGTGTAAGACAGGAATTGTTTGGTTCTGGAATGTTCAGTAGGGCTTGCTATTAAAACCACCTGGACATGAAGTTTTCCTTATGAGAACATTTCAAACTATTCATTTTAATGGTCCCAGACTAGTCACAGATGTTTCTGGTTTAATGTAATGTGTGGGTACCAGAGAAAACAATGTTATTAAAATTGTGCTCTATGAATGAATAATAGAGCTAATGGGGGAAATAAGATTACTGGCAGACCACCCAAGCCCCATGTAGCACTGTAACTGGGACCCTAACAAAAGCAGTAATAATCCCAACAAAAACACGAGTAAATTTCTCCTGGAATTTGCACTCAGCTTCACAGTGAATTTCTTTAATAGGGCTTCTGTTTGTTCCTTTGAATTCTGGATGCGTGAGTACATTTGCTTCCAACAAGAGAATAGTTTAATAACAAAATAAAAATTGAAAATCTAATCTCGGGCATGCCATTAATCACAGTCACAAAAACAAAAAGACAAAAACAAAAAAAAACCCCTAGCATTGGAGGAAATACTTCTGCCCCCTTTCCGTAGGTACTCTCAACTTCCCCAGAGAGATTCCTGCTGCCACAAGGAAAACCATTTTCAAAACCACCAAAGCAGCCAGTACTTGCGCTTCAGGAAGATCCCTAAGACCTATACATATGATGTTAGGGTTCTTTTTTCGATTGTGAGGAAGCCTGTCATAATTACCTCACAACATTAATGTGTTGGGAAAGATCACATGAGAATCAACATAATTCTGAATTATACCGACATCATCCTGATACGGATCAATTGGATATGAGCTAATTCATAGTATGGAAACACACACTGTCCAACAAACTGTCTCCCATTTCTCCTTGAGTCAATCTCTGTGAAGTACATTTTTCTAAGAATTTCTAGGGTTTTCCATTGTTTTGGTATAAGGTTGTTCATAGTATCTTACTACCTTTTAGATATTTGCTGAGTATGTAGTTACACATATTCATATGTCCTTTTTATTTCTAATATTGTTTATTTTCTCTCTCTCTTTCTCAAAAGTATCTAGGCTTTATTTAGCCTTTCTATTGTATGTTGGTTTCCTGTATCAATTACTGCTCTTATCTTACTATTTTTTCCTTTCTTTTGTTTGGGTATTCCATTGCTCTTTTTCTAACTTCTTAATTTGGATGATTATTTAGCTGATTTTCAGTCTTTCTTCTTTTCAAATATAAGCATTTAAGGGAAAAATTATCCTTTTGAGTTTTAATTTTATTAAATTTATTTTTTTATTTTTATTTTTTTTAAAGATTTTATTTATTTATTTGAGAGAGAGAATGAGATAGAGAAAGCATGAGAGGGGGGAGGGTCAGAGGGAGAAGCAGACTCCCTGCTGAGCAGGGAGCCCGATGCGGGACTCGATGCGGGACTCGATCCTGGGACTCCAGGATCATGACCTGAGCAGAAGGCAGTCGCTTAACCAACTGAGCCACCCAGGCGCCCCTTGAGTTTTAATTTTAGATGACTCTTTCAAGCCTTAATACATTTCCTCATTGCCTAGTTCAAAGTAAGTTCCAATTTTAATGTTCGATTCTTTTTGAAGTCAATGAGTGATTTTGAAGTATGTTTTTAATATCCCAAGATAAGGGATTTTTTCCTAGTTACCTTTTTATTTATTTCTAGCTTAATTGCTCTGTGCTTAGACAACTTGATACATATCACGTCAGTCCCTTGAAATTAGTTGAGGCTTTACTTTATATCCCAATATTTTATTAATTTTTGTAAATGTTTTTGTGTATACCTGAGAAGACTGTGTGTTCTGCAGTTGTTTTGTTGTGCTTTACCTATTTTCATTAGGTCTAGCTTATCTAAAATCTTATTGATATTTGGCACTTATTCTTTCAGTTATTGATAGATATGTATTAAAATCTGCCACAAGGGTTGTGGACTTTGTCTATTTTTCCTTATAGTTTGGTCAGTTTTTCTCTTTATAGATTCTATATAGATTCTTTATAGATTCTATATAGTAAACTGTGATTAAATTTAGATACATTACATCATCTTGGCAAGTGGAACTCCTTCTGTTATGTATCCTTTTGGCCAGTAATGCTTTTTGCCTTAACATATATATTGTCTGCTATTAACACGACTACACAAATTTTCTTTTGATTTATATTTGTTTGGAATTTTTTCTTTTTTTCATTTTCAAAATGTCTGTATCCTTGTTTTAGATTCATCTTTTTGAAAGAGCTTATAGTTGGATTTTTTTTCTATCAAATCTGATACTTTCTTTTAAGAAGGAGAGTTAGAGAAGACGAGATCAAATAGATAGCTGGAATGACTGAACTTTTAAGCCAAAATTAGAGCTTTGAATGTTATTTCAAGAAGGGAAGCCATTGGAGAGTTTGAGCATGATCATATCACACGTCTTTCACCTTTCATGCCTTTCTCATTTCTTTTCTCCACCCTCCTTCTCTACTTCCCTTCCTTCCTTCTTGGGTTGCTTCCTTCCTTCCCTTAATTCTTCTCTTTTTTGTATGTTAAAAATTCTTTGTTTAAAATCTACTTTGTTAGGATGTGTTTAGGGTGGGAAAGGATAAAGGTAAAAATAAAGTGGAAACAGTACAGTAGTGTAGTGTAAACTGAAAATCTCAATACAAAGCATTTGAGAGACAAGGAAAATTGCCACAATGAATGAGTGCTTTAGTAATCCAGAGAAGAAGTCATTATCAGACTAAAGTAAAAGTAATTCTATTTTTTGCAGATTAAAATAGCTAAGATATATTTTTAAAAATCTTTAATGTAGGGGCACCTTGGTGGCTCAGTCAGTTAAGCGGCTGTCTTGGGCTCAGGTCCTGATCCCAGTGTCCTAGGATCGAGCCCCATGTTGGCCTCTCTGTTCAGCAGAAGCCTGCTTCTCCCTCTCCCTGCTGCTTCCCCTGCTTGTACTCTCTGTCAAATAAATAAATAAAATCTTTTAAAAAAGTCTTTAATGTGAGTTGCATTTTCAGAACAGTAAGAAACTCTTTAAGCATAGTCTCAGTGATTTGATTGGGTAATAAGCTATGGTATTTATTTTCTAGAAAGGAACATGAACCACCCTAAAATGGCTAGCTTTTTGTGTCTGAATTAAAGACTGGCAGAAAGGAGTTCCCAAAATGTTTTGAACCGTATCATCTCTAAAGGACTTTTTCAGTGTCATAAGACATATGAATTTTGTTTTAAAAGCAGCTTCATCATTTTGTAATGGTACCTTACTCAACATTGTTCTAGAGGTCTTAGCAATATATTAAGAATAAGAAATTGAAAGCCTAAAGGATTGAAAAGGAGGAAATAAAACCATAATTATTTATAGAAAATCCAAAAGAATCTAAAGAGAAAATTTTCAAATTATAGGAGAATTTAGCAAGTTGCCCCATTCTTCCAGGTCTAGGAGGGTTGATGAGATTTGTTCTTTTAGTCACATTTATGTGGGGAAAAAAAAGAAAAAGAAGAACAATGGATGGTACGGCTTCTTCTCAGTGACTGGAATGTGAGACAAATGTGGACTGTGACAATCTTGGATTTTCCTGAAGAGATACAGGGCACATCTCCGTTTTTCTACTGGAACCACTGGTCCCATCCCTGTGCGGTTGGGACCAGGTTCCTTAGAGCCACCTGCAATGAACACAACAGTTCAGATTGGCTTTTATAGTCATTATGTGATAGCAGACTTCGAGACCTCAGGTCAGGTGATGACAACTTAGGTAAGCAGACATTCCTGAGAGGATGGCGGCGGCGGGGGGGGGGGGGGGGGGCTTCAAGCTTTTTAATTTGTTCAACTTTAGAACAGCAAGGGTTTGTTTTTGCTCCCCCCCCTCTTAAAATTTTCAGTCCCAGTTCCCTCAAGACTAATTGATAAGTTCTAGAAGAGCATAAGTCACATAGTTCAGGTCTTCTAGTTCCACGTAAAAGAAACAAGGCAATAAAATTCCTTCCAGAAGGAGTTTCATTAACAATGGCATCTTCTGCAGTACAACAGGTATATGGAAAAGGGATTAAGGATGGACCTGTGTTTTCTCTTTCTTGAGGTTTTATTAGGAAGTCAATTGTCACTCTAATTATGTGATAGCATTATGTGCGACTTGATTCTTTCTTGCATTTTTGTCATGTGCAAAGAGAAGGTGTAGGAATGTGAAAGATGGCAGGTGCAGGATTTAATACGAATTTGTAATAAAAGGCAGAGTCTTTCTATTATGTAAACAGGATAATGTGTTGCCTTTTGGCAGTGCAACAAGTTTCTTGGGAAGAAGATATGGAATCCTAGAATTCACAAGTGGCTGAGTAAATTATCACTGGTGTTCACCTAAGTGTAGAGAAGTTTAAGGCTGGGCGCCTGGGTGGCTCAGTTGGTTAAGCGACTGCCTTCGGCTCAGGTCATGATCCTGGAGTCCCGGGATCGAGGTCCCGCATCGGGCTCCCTGCTCGGCAGGGAGTCTGCTTCTCCCTCTGACCCTCCCGACCCTCCCCCCTCTCATGCTCTCTCTCTCTCTCAGTCTCTCTCTCTCAAATAAATAAATAAAATCTTTAAAAAAAAAAAAAGAAGTTTAAGGCTGACCTAGGATTTTACATACAATCCCATTCTTTACTTTCTTAGGAACAGTATTTTCTAGTCAAATGTATTCTTGAATGTGGTGTTCATCCCAATAAGGAAGGAATAAAGATGAGAAGAAAGTCACTTTGATAATGTTCTTTGTATATCAGGCATTGTGTTATTTAATATGTTATCATTCATTAACATGGAATATTTGATAGAAATTGAAAAACTGAAAGAAACCAATAGCTTGGGTAAGGGCAGAATAATTCCAGAAAGGTAGAAAGAATAATTAGCCAGAAGAAGGACTTTGTAAAGTCTGTTAAAAGTTTAAAAAAGTGGTTGCTAAAATGAAGGAATATTTACTATGGCAGCACTTACCAAATTTAATAAGGTAAAGAGAAATGAGATTGCATTAGAAAAATCAGAAAATTCCTATTATGATGGTCATGGTCCTGCAATTTAATCACTTTCCCAGGGAATGTAGAAAAAGCTTTTATTTTTAACAATTTAGTAGAATACAGTTTAGATACAGTATTTATTTGTTATTCATGAATGGGCAAGTGATTCATTATGTTCTGGATCTTTAATTTTTGTGCTTCTTAAAGCAATAATGGGGAAAAGACCAGACTTTAATTCTTTTGCCATCCATGTATCTATATGTGCTTATATTAATAGTTAAAAAGATTTTTTTAGTGACACTTGAAGAATATAGCCTTGAAAGTATTGTTTTATGCATCTAGCATTCACAGACAATCACTGAAAGATGTGAAATGTTTGGCCATCGAAAGGTTTAAACTGATGATGGATGTCACATTACACCATAGAGGACAATGATGCTTAGAGAGAAGTTACTTAAACATCTTCTTTGATGAAGTCGCCAAATAGTCATCTACTGTGCCCCTTCCTGCTCTGTGGCGGGGGGACAAGGAAGACATATTCTAATGTATACATCATGCTATGTGTTTCAAAGAACTTTATAATGGTTCTTAGGGTTGATTGGCTAATTCGGTTCCTAAATGCTACAGGGAAGGGAGGTCAGCTCTGTGCCCTATGATTTGAAGCTTAGAAGGATTGAGCATGACTTTCCAAAAATGGACAGTAGGATGATAATAATATGAAAGTCACTAAGCCAGGATCACAAAGAAGTTTGCAATTAAACCCCATATAAGCTAAAGGGTCAACTGTACTGTATTTTCTAATTTGTAAAGACATATGGTCTCCTATGTTCATTGCAACATTATTTACAATAGCTAAGATGTGAAAGCAACCTAAATGCCCATCGATAGATGAATGGATAAAGAAGATGTGGTATATATATCCACATCGAAATATTATTCATCCATAAAAAAGAATGAATCTTGCCATTTGCAACAACATGGATAGACCTTGAGGGTATTATGCTAAGTGAAATAAGTCAGACAGAGCAAGACAAGTACCGTATGATTTCATTTATATGTGGAACATAAAAAACAAAACAAATGAACATATGAACAAAACAGAAATAGACTCATAGATACAGAGAACAAACTGATGGTTACCAGAAGGCAGAAGGGTGGGGATGGACAAGATAGGTGAATAGAATTAAGAAGTACCATCTTCCAGTTAAAAAATAAGTAAGACATGGGGAGGTAATAATGTACAGTATAGGAAATATAGTCAACAATATTGTAACAACTTTGCATGGTGACAGATCATAACTAGACTTATTGTAGTGACCATTTTGTAATGTGTATAAATATCAAATCACTATGTTGTACACCCAAAACGAATACAATCTTGTATGTCAATTATTCAATAAAAAAAGAATCAGTTGGAGAAAGCTTTTAATTTCAAATCTGCACTCATTCTCCTGCAGCTATCTTAAATGCTTTATTTATTTTTTTCTTTTTTAAATCACTACTTAAATTTGAGAACAAAATGGGGAAGCTCCTTGATTATATGCTGGCTAAGACCACTGACTTAACAATGGAGGCAACAATGAAACTAGCTCCCTCCTCCCACTCTGTCTTCTCCTCAACCCTTTAGTTTCTCTGTGTTGTTTCAGAGACCCTTAGAATGAAAGTCTCTGAACAACCTCATGCTTTTTCTTCATCTTTCCTTCTGCTTGGAATCGGCTTTCTCTCTTCTGTTTTTTGGTTTTGTTTTTTTAAGATTTTATTTATTCATTTGAGAGGGAGAGAGACAGAGAGAGCACAGGCAGGCGGAGAAGTAGAGGGAGAGGGAGAAGCAGACTCCCCGCTGAGCCAGGAGTCTGACGTGGGGCTCTATTCCAGGACCTGGAGATCATGACCTGAGCCGAAAGCAGACGTTTAACCCACTGAGCCACCCAGGCGCCCTCTCTTCTGTTTTAAATTCCATTCATCTATTGAGAACCAGATGGAAAGTCTCGCCCTCACCAGATCATTCTTGTCTACCCCAGCCTGAAATTCTCTTGTCCATTTTTTATCTTAGCATGTTTTGCCTAAACCCCTCTCAGGTCAGTTAATCTCCATAGTTGCTTTTTATCTGTGGTGCAGAATCATTTATGTTTTAAGTGTTGATGTGTTTTGCCTCATCACATGTTTTGTAGAGTCTCTGCAGCCAGGGACTAGTGAACTAGTGCTTTCTTGTTCTTTCATTGTGTCTTGTGTGTTGTGGGGACTCACTAAACAGTTATTGCTCAGTGTGTGATGGTACTCACAGGGGCTGAGGATCTACTGGTTTATCTGTTAGTAAGTAGTCGTGTCTGATTTTTGTGAAGTCCTTGATGGCCAAAGACTCTACAGTATTAATAGTTATGCTTTGTATTAGATAGTGCTTTTCCCCTCAATATACTTTAAGAAAGGTAAGTTATATAATTATTGAACATGTTTCCTTTCAAATATATATGCAGATTTTTATATGCAGAATGAAGATACTGGGCCAACACAAGAAGGGAGTGGAGATGGCTTGTTATCCTAAAGCTCACTTACCATCTGTTCCTAGCTCTCTATGTGACCCACATACTGAAACATCAGGCTTTCATTTTTTCCTGCTTTGCATTGCCTGAGGCTCTGAGGGGAAGCACCATGGAGGGGAGCTTGCTCTTCACAAAGAAGTGAAGGTGGTCCAGCTTTGTCCTCTGCCCATGTCTGATTGAGCTGCTCTGGCTGGTGAGATGCTTGTCAAGGCTCCATGACTGGCTAAAGATGTTCTACTAGATCATTAGACATCCTTAAATGACTCTTTCCCTTGCAAACAACCTTGGTAAGAACAAAATCAAAACACCATGAAAATAACACAACACATGAATGGAACAATTTTCAAATGATAATAACCTGGTCCCACAAGGCAGTAGACCTGAATCAAATAAAATCTGATTATTTGTTCCAGACTTATTTGAGGAAGAAGTGAATGTATTGTTTAATACATATCTAGTCTTTCTATGAACATAAGGAATATGAATTAGATAATGAACTTGTTGCTTCTTCTCTTCCCCTTCACCTCTCCTCCCAGTCTTCTCTTTTTCTTCCTCCTCTCTTCCTTTTTTTAAATTTCTGGCCCTGGCATAAAGTAAGAGCTTACAAAATGTTGGTGGTATAATTTGTACCTAGGAAAGTATAAAGTAAATAATGATCATTTAAGCTCAGGTTAAAATTCTATGAAGTTGCAAATAAAGGTTAGGATAAATAAATGAGAAAGATTATAACTAATATTTCAGCATAAATTAAATATCTTCCTTGAGTCTTCTATATTTTTCTTGAGTTTGTCTATGAAAACTTTAACAACATTTCATGTGTTCTCGCTTCTTCTGAAGGAAATACTGGATTGCTCTGGATATGGAAATGGATCTTGCCCAGAAAATCAAAGGCCACTGGGTGTCCGAGCAGCTATGTATTCATTTATGGCAGGAGCCATATTCATCACGGTGCTTGGCAATCTTGCCACGATCATTTCCATTTCCTACTTCAAGCAGCTTCACACACCAACCAACTTCCTCATCCTCTCCATGGCAGTCACTGATTTCCTCCTGGGGCTTACCATCATGCCCTATAGTATGGTCAGATCAGTGGAGACTTGCTGGTATTTCGGGCTTACATTTTGCAAGATTCATTATAGTTTTGACCTGATGCTTAGCATAATGTCCATTTTCCATCTTTGCTCAGTGGCCATTGATAGATTTTATGCTATCTGTTACCCTTTACATCATTCCACGAAAATAACAATTCCCCTCATTAAGTGGTTGCTACTTCTCTGCTGGTTGGTTCCCGGAGCATTCGCTTTTGGGGTGGTCTTCTCCGAGGCCTATGCCAATGGGATAGAAGGCTATGATATCTTGGTGGCTTGTTCCAGTTCCTGTCCAGTGATGTTCAACAAGCTATGGGGGACCACCTTGTTTATGGCAGGTTTCTTCACTCCAGGGTCTGTGATGGTGGGGATTTATGACAAGATTTTTGCAGTATTGAGAAAACATCCTTGTACAACCAATAACTTGCCAGAAAATTAAAATAACCAAATGAGGAAGGACAAAAAAGCAGCCAGCAACATTGACTTAAGGTATTCAGTTGCTCTTTGCTGCTCAAAATTACTCATTTCAGATACAGAGAGTGTCCAAACTAAAAATGTAGTTTCTCTATTGTCTAGAATTATTCTTCTAGAATTCATTGGGCATACAAATAATAATAGGTATCTTGCTAAGATATACACTTTGGGATGGCTTAAGATTTTTCATTTCCCAAAATACTCCCAGGAGATGATGATGTGGCTGGCCCATGGACCATACTTTGATTAGCAAGCCTAAAAGGGAAAAACGATAAGCAGATGAAGCCATAAACTTTCTTGCTGTCCAAATAGATCAGACGTGAATTGTTACCATAATTAGGGAAAGTAAGAGGTGGTGGGAGGGTCACTGGACAGGAGCCGAAAGACTTAGGTCATGATGTTGGTTCCAGGCTTTAGTGGCAAATGGTTACTTCAAGGCCTTAGGTATAGTGGGAGTGTGCCTTTCAAGTGATTTAGAAACTTTAAGACACACAAAATTTTAATTGTGGGCTGGGTTTCATTTAGAATACTGTTTGTTTGGGGAGGAGGTTTATTAGGTACTTTCTGTACAGCATTTATTGTATTCCTAATATTTTAATCTTTCCTAAACCAGATGTCTTTTAATACCATGAGAGGAGATGCTTATTAACCAGGTTTCGTGATGTGTTGGGATTAATGTCCTTGCATTTAACTCAATAAGCTGTTACTACATACCTTCCATGTATACAGCTCTGTATAAACTGTTGCAAGAGTTGGAAGATTAGTGGGGATAGATAGAGAAATGTTTTAAGAAATTTACAGTTAAGGGGAGGCTGGGTGGCCCAGCAGGTTAAGCACCTCCCTTAAGCTCAGGTCATGATCCCGGGGTCCTGGGATTGAGCTTTGCTTTGGGCTCCCTGCTCAGGGTAGAGCCTACCTTTCCCTCTCCCTCTGCCCCTCCCCTGCCTTGTGCTCTCTTGCTATCTCTTTCTCTCAAATAAATAAATAAAATCTTAAAAAAAAAAAAAGAAATTTACAGTTAAGATAAGACTGTTTTAAAACAGAATTGTGCCAGAAGAAGGAAACAAAGGTAATTGAAATCAAAGTCAGCTGTAAGATGAGGAAATGGAATCACCTATCTCTACAGTCTTTGGCCACCCAATAGTCTATAATTTCATGAGATTAACTCCAACCGGGAGAGTCAAAAAGGGTTCCCGGAAGGAAACGATAGTTTTGCTGAGCCTTGAAGTGCTCAGAGATGAAAGGACAGGCAATCAGGTGCAGGAAAGAGGGGGCTGGCCAAGCCACGGGTTGGGCATTTACAGGGCAACATGGAGACAACTGTAGGCAAAAGTGGCTGCATTATTGCAGACTGAAGGCAGGAAAGGCGACAGACAGATGCTGAAAACATAAATTTACAGCCTGCAAAAGCATGCTCTGCTGCTCTAGCCAAGATGTGTTTTCTCAGACTCTTTCCCTTGTATCCAACGAAAAACATTATCTGTGATCTTGATAAAAGATTTATTTAGCTCAATTCCTCTTGGGCCCTCTACTTCGAACACGTTCTCTGGTGCATAGTTTTATTTTATTTATTTATTTATTTTATTATTATGTTATGTTAATCACCATACTGGTGCATAGTTTTAGTAAAGATTCTTCTGTTCTGCTGGTGTTCAAAATGCCATCATTTATAGCTAGTTATAAGAAAGATGTTTTGCTTTGCTTTTCATTTTCACTCTTCTTTCTGCCACCGCTCTCTGAAATGGAGTTTGCTCTGCCTGTTCCCCGTGTATATTTACTGTCACTTAAAATGTGTTTCTTGATCCTAGCTGCTTTTGAGAAGACAACATTTTCAAGAGGTCACCTCTGCCCGTGGCTAGCTGCTATGTGGTTTTATAAGGCTGACTTATGAACTGTAAGCCATTTGGAATAAATCTGTCATTTACATGCCAGATACTACTTTTACTTTTTGATGTCATGATGTGTAAACTACTGTAGATAGTTACAAAGTAGACTTACAGAAAGAACTCGTTTTCTTCTGTTTGTTTTAGTTTTCAGTGTTACATTTGAATACGGTCTACTTATCATCCCTGAAACGTCTTCCAGAGTCTTTGTGATTGTAGTCTTTAGATATTCATTATAGTCCATATTAGATATTAGAGAATTAACCAGAAAAGATCCAATATCAATATCATGAATTTTCATAAATTTCAAACCTTTGCTTATTTTTTCTATTATACTTCATACACTATTTACACCTTGTACTGTCGCCCTGCTATCTTTTTTTTTTTTTAAGATTTTATTTATTTATTTGACAGAGAGACACTGCAAGAGAGGGAACACAAGCAGGGGGAATGGGAGAGGGAGAAGCAGGCTTCCCGCCGAGCAGGGAGCCCGATACGGGGCTTGATCCCAGGACCCTGGGCAGACACTTAACGACTGAGCCACCCAGGCGCCCCTGTCACCCTGCTGTCTTGATTTAACAAATTCAATCGAAAATTCACACAACTCTGCTCCTTGGGTGGAATTTGCTTTTAGGCTAAGAATGATTTTGGAGCATTAAAAACAGAATTCATATTTGAGACTTTGCAGCTTGAGATCAATTTCTTAGAAGATTATATTAAAATTGACATTTTCTGACCTGTGGTAAGAGGAATGGTGTTAGTTTTAGGTCTTTAAATTCATGTGGGTTTTGATAAGAGACTCTGTCTTACTGGTACACCATGAGCAGACATTCAGAGTGTATGGTTTGAGAGGCTAGTTTGAAATTTTATGTGGTTCTCTTAAGCAGTTGGATAATAAGCTGAAATACCTTAGACTTCAGCCTTAAATTCCAGGGCAATCAGAATTTAAAGGAAAAAAAAGAAAGAAAACACATTATTTATGAACATTATCCAAATTTGTGTTCAAATATAAAAAAACTTTAAAATTTTCTTCTTTTTACATTTAATTTGAGTCCGTGTATTTAAAGAACTACAATACTAATTACTCATATCTCCTTTTGTTGATCCTTCATATTTGATATTTTTCTCAACAATTAAAAATGAGAAAAATCTTAGGGTGCCTGGGTGGCTCAGTCAGTTAGGTGTCCAAGTCTTGATCTCTCCTCAGGTCTTGATCTTAGGGTCATGAGTTCGAGCCCCGCATTGGGCTCTATGCTGGGCATGGAGCCTACTTAAAAACAATGATAAAAATCTTAATTTGGACTAATTTATATATCTCTACATACATACATAGGGTGGCAATGACAATTTTACGTTCTTTACCAAATAGGTTCCAGAACAGGGGAATGTGTTTTCTAGCAATGGTGATACTTATACTAGTTGATACCTTACAGAGAGCATGTACGAATATTTGCCTCTTTCTGTTAGAACCATGGGTTGTAAATTTCTCATTTTCTACTACATCTTATATGATATTTGTACTTTAAGGCTACAAAAATTAGAAATTAGATTCTGAACCTAAAATTTGCTGTTGGGCCACCTTTTCCTCCTACTAAAATCAATATGTTCACTGAAGATTCTCTTCAACAAGCTTTAGCTCCATGATATAATCTTGCACTGAAAATCTGGCTTCTTGTACATGTATGTGATTGGAGATATGCCAACCTTTTTATCAGTCAGTCCTTGAAACTGAGACTTAAGGGAGGAAAAAGAAAAAGATCCCAATAGTAAATTCTTCAAACTTACTAATATTTGAACATTTTGAACTTACAAAAATGACAATTTCATAGAGGCATGTGGTTCAACATGGTAGATTACATGGAAGATTCAAAATAAGGCAAACTTGGAGGAGATGCCATAATTCTTGGGAGGAAAAGCAAAGAGGAAGGTAAAAATAATGCTAATGGTCTTAAATATCTTCAGAGACAGCTTCCCCATTTTATAGAGAAAACTGAGGCTCAGGGACACTGAGAAACCTGTCCAAAGTAATATGGTTAATAAGTGGTTGAGCCAATCATCAAACCAGGTTGGCCTGATTTCAAAGCCATACTGGAGGATGTAAGACAGCTAAGAGGCTGGAAATTGCATCACATAATACATCTTTGTAAACATTCCATTTGAGGTCTTCTCCAGTTCTGAAAGTATGTGAAGTTTCCCTTATATAAATAGTAATGTGCATGGTGAAAAATCTGATCTCACGTCAAGCACCTCCTAGAATCCTCTCAATCCTTAAAAAAATGGAGCAGTTACTTACATGCAACACTCATATGATGTTTCAATGTCATGGCTGTCATCGTTAAGGTCATGTGGGCAACTGAGGTGTGACAGGGAGTTTCTTGGGCAATAACATAATTTAAGTGTATAGGTCTTCATGGACTTACGTACTGTACAAGTTTAATTGTGAGTCTGTGCTTTCTGTACAGTATTAAATTTATGAGAGTATGTGAGTTTCAGCTGGAAGAAAATCCCCAACTCCGCTAACCCCATCTTAATAATGTATTCATGAAACACCAATGAGTCTGATGCCATCACGGCCACCACCTCCCAGGTGCATCTAGCTGAAACACTCAGCAGGTTTTGTTTTGTTTTTGTTTTTTTTCCCACTGACACCTTTCTATTTATCTGAACTCAGTATCTTTATCCTCTTCTCAGTAGCCTAAGGGATCAGTAAAATATGTCCACAGCAATCTCTTTTCTGCTTGTCTAAATGTTGTCTAAATAACAAGTGATTATTTTATAGCACTATCAGAAGCAATTTAATACTGGAAGATAAACTCATGAACTGTACTCCTGGATCTAGTCCATTTGTTTATAGCAAAATTTCAAGCATATTGAAGCAACTGCTTTTATTGGAACAATGCAGATATTTTTTTAAACAACCATAATTTACCATTTATTTATGTTTTTATTCATTCAAAAATATGTACCTAGTGTCTGCCATAAGCACCTACCAAGGTGCTGAGAATCCAGGGGTGAATAAGATATACAGGTTCTTTGCCTGATGGTAGTATATTAAAAAGTTGTGCCTGATAAGATGTAGCTGTTACTTAGAGTTTATTTTAGGAGGTTAAGTCAAGAAAAGACAAGATGTGAGCTGGTGTATATTTTAACACAGATATTACATTCAACAATTGTTTATCGAGTGTTATCACTTATATGCTAACATGGGGCTCAGGTTAGATGCTCACAGCCTTTTCTTGGTGAAAACCGAAGAAGAAAAAGAGGCAATGAGGAGTGGAAGAGTATCTGCAGTGGAGAGAATCACATCTGTGATCTTGGTGAGATGTACCCCGAGACTGAAAGTACTATTCAATGAATTCCTACATTGAGCCACATCCTTTATTCCATGTCTTTCTTTCATCTTATTTCTCTGTTTTTCCACTTTCCATTTGTTTATAGGAAGATGATTTAAAACTAATGACCTTTCAGCTACCAGTCATTCACAGACTTTCAAAGCTGGAAGACCCTCTCGGGCCCATCTAGTCTAGCACACCTCCCTTTATTGGAAGCTCACAGCCAGTTAGAGGCAGAGCTCAGACTAGAAGAAGAACCCCCAATTCAAGTCTCTTTTGCTCCCTCTTCTTTGGAAGTAAGTGATGGAACCCCCTAAAATAGAGCAAACAGGAGAGCCGCATGGAGCACTCAGCTCAAAGGGGGTCCTCTTAAGACTTTCTGAAGAGAAACCTTCCTGAGGCTTGGGAAAAGAAGCTTCTCCATCTAACGTCACACAGGTTCTTCTGTCATTAAAAGGTTATTTTTCTTTTCCCTGTCAGTCAGGAAAGATTGACAGAATCAGAAGGAATGAAAAGAGCTTCTGACACTTTGAGACCAGGAAGGGACTTTTTGTGCTCTTTCTTAGGGTTCTAAAGGCAAAACTAAGTTGAGTCTGCCAAAATAGATGAACCTGCCTGAACCTATGCTATGGTTGAATCTCTATGGCTGGGAGAATCTGATGTAGGTCTACAGTGTCTCTTATGTCTGACTCAGTCAAGATTGGACTTGTTTTTCTGTAGCCCATTGAGTAGATTTGATGGTTTGTGAGAGGTACAGTGTCAAGCATCTGCAGAACCAGCCAGTGAGCAGATTTTTCATGATAGGGTATATCACAAAGTAAATAGCAAAGCAGGTGCAGTAACTTACTAAGAGTTCGGATTTATGCCAACTTGTCCATTATCTCTTATTCAGCCCCTTTGACCAATTAGAATCATGTGAGATTTGACTGGCCCAAGTCTATGAACATGAAATTTGTGAACCTTATGAGTCTCTCGGGGATGATATTTATGACATGGCTCCAGTAGTTAGAATTCCAGATGAGTGATAAAACTAAAGAAATATAGGGAAGGGGAACAAAGAGGAGAGGGCAGTAGAGAAGGACAGAGGGGAGGGGAGGAAGGCAGTAGAGAGTAGAGAAACTATGAAGCATTGACCCAGGTGCATGGTTTGACCCATAGGTACATGGTTTTCCTTATATTTCAACAGCCACATGCTATTTATAATTCTGATATCTGCAGACTCTTTAAAAAGAAGATTTGAAATTATTGAAAGAATGCATAAAGAAAAACATTGTGATTTCACTTAGCTTTTGTGTACTAAGTATTTTTATGATGAGAGATGTTAACTTGTAGTTCAAAAGAGTTTCTAGAAACGGCATCGCTCAAGGTAAAAGTTGACCATAAATTCTTTTTTTTAAACAGCTTTAATGAGATACAAGCTGGACAGTTTGATTAGTTTGGACATATACAAACACCTGGGATACCATCACCATAATCAAGGTAATGGACATAGGCAACACCTTTTGCCCCCCAGCCTTTTTTTTTTTTTTTTTAGTTTTAGTTGTTTGTGTGTGTTAAGAACACTTACATGAGATTTACCCTCTTAACATATTTTGAAGTACACAACACCATATTATTAACCAGAAGCACTCTGTTGCACAGCAGATCTCTAGAATTTATTCATCTAGTATAACTGAAAGTTTATATCCATTGAACAATAACCCCCCACCTTCCCCATTACTGGTAACCGTACTGTATTCTCTGCTTCATGAGTTTGACTTTTGTAAATGTCTATATAAATAGAATAAACTCTTGAGAAGCTTCCAATACATTAAAAAGAACAGAGCACTCAATAGATAAACCCATGTTGAATAAAAAATGGATGGGTGGAATAGAATAAAATATAACAGGAAAGAATAAGCAGTTGGAACTTTTCCTTTCCTAATGCAGCAAATAACTCAGAAAGCAACCACAATTGATACAGTTTTAAATATTTAAATAAATAAAAATGGAAATGAATTAATGACAGATGACTTTGAACCTTATTGCACTATTAGGAGCTGAAATTTACTGGAATCATTTTAAGAAGAGAAGAAACACTGAATCATCTTCCTAGAAAAAGGAATTTGGAGTGATAAAGCACCATGGATCTATCTTATATTCCTGAAGATTTATCCAGTTGTCCAAAATTTGGAAATAAATCTTGCCCTCCCATCAACCGTTCTTTGCATGTCCGAGTGATAATGTATTCTATTATGACTGCATCCATGTTTATCACCATCTTTGGAAACTTGGTTATAACGATTTCCATATCACATTTCAAACAGCTTCACTCTCCCACAAATTTTCTGATTCTCTCCATGGCAACCACTGACTTTCTGGGGGGTTTTGTCATTATGCCATACAGCATGGTACGATCAGTGGAGAGCTGCTGGTATTTTGGGGATGGCTTTTGTAAATTCCATGCAAGCTTTGACATGATGCTAAGCCTAACCTCCATTTTCCACCTGTGTTCCATTGCTATTGATCGATTTTATGCCGTGTGTTACCCTTTAACTACTCAGCCACAATGACCACCTCCATGATAAAGCGACTGTTGGCATTTTGCTGGTCGGCCCCTGCTCTTTTTTCATTCAGTTTAGTTCTATCTGACGCCAATGTTGCTGGTATGCACCGCTACGAGATTGTTGTTGCTTGTTTCCATTTCTGTGCACTTACTTTCAACAAATTTTGGGGGACTATATTGTTCACTACGTTTCTTTACTCCTGGCTCCATCATGGTTGGTATTTATGGCAAAATCTTTATTGTTTCCAAACAACATGCAAAAGTTATCAGCAATATGCCTGAGAACACAGAGGGCGAAGTGAAAAAAAAAACTTATCTAAGAAAAAGGACAGAAAAGCAGCTAAGACCCTGGGTATAGTAACGGGGGTGTTTCTAGCTTGCTGGCTGCCTTGCTTTCTTGCTGTTTTGATAGACCCATATTTAGACTATTCCACTCCCATAATAATACTTGATCTTTTAGTGTGGCTTGGGTACTTCAACTCTACTTGCAACCCCCTCATTCATGGTTTTTTTTTATCCATGGTTTCGGAAAGCTCTTAAGTACGTAGTGTCAGGCAAAATATTTAGTTCTCACTCAGAAACTGCAAATCTGTTTCCTGAAGCACATTAATAAAAAAAAAAACTGTTATAAAAGTGAAGAAAGTATTGAAAATGAGACATTATTTTGGCCCCATACCTCACATTAATTATTCTATTAAATTTCAGTAATCTTGATAAGTGTTTTGTAACCTGAATGTAACAAGAGTTACATTCAATATCTTTGACCAATCAATCAATCACTTATTAATTGTGAACTCTGTATCTAATCAACACTCCCATCTGATTGGGGGAAGATATACAAAAGAAATATAAAACATTTCAGAATAGGCTGGCCTCTATTTACACACATGAGACAATTATAAACCAATATAAGAATAAAGAAAATCAAGTGCTAATGGTTTGGGTTGTTGATTCCACTCTAGGAATTCAGAAAAAAAGAAGATTATTGTGGGTAACCTGTGGACCCATGGGAGAAGTGTGACAGAAGTTTGGCCTTTACTATTAACTAGCAGTCTACTTTATTGTTTGGTGTTGGATAATTATTAACCCTCGTTATATAAATTATTCAGTCATTTCCTGACACCCTGAAGCTTATTACAAAGAGCTGTCCATAGGAGAAGCAGTTGATTACAAATCATCATATGCAATTTGAGCTTTTATCCTTGTGATTTTTCACTTTGTGGTTTATATTTGGAATGACTTCCTGGTTCCTTGTCTCTACCTTTTTCCTCTGCAAGGTGTGTCTACACCATCGGCCAGCAATCACAAGGCCTCTCCCTGTACTTGCTTTAATCACTTTTTCTGAAAGTTGCCCTAAAGTCCTGACAAATAAATTTCATCCGCACCACAATGCCTATGATTTAAGTCGGATCATGAATGTTTGGTGAAAATCCTTCCAGTGATTATTCTGTGAAACATTAAGAAACAAACAGAAACTTTCTTTTACCTGATAGATCGGAAAATACATGAGTACATGTAACAGCCGTGTCCACTTCCTCTCCTACCTGGGATTACGTTATGGGAGGGAAAAGAGGAGGAGCAGAAGGGAGGCAGACTGCCCCTGAATCCAAGTCCAGCTTTAGGGCAAACTTTGGATAGGAAAACTTAATTTTGGCTCTTTCTGACTCTCTTCTAAGCCCTTCTCTCACATTCCTTGACACACCATGTCCTAGATCCAGCTGTGGATAATTAGCCAGGCTCAACATGTGCCTTGAAGGACAATATGATTCCATAAGGATGACTCCTCTTCACCATCATCACAGTTTTCATCCCCTGTTCTTGTTGGTAGAAAAGCAAAGGTGCATAATAAATGCATAACTGAAGTACTTGCATGTCTACCAAAGGATATTTACTGATGCAGTCTAACTGCTGGTCTTGAGAAGAACATTTTAGGCTGTATCCAGGGAGAGATAATTGGGTGTGAGTAGCACTGCTCAGCTCCTTCCTCCTGAGAGTCCCAAAAGATGGTGGACACCGCCACTTGGACCTCTCCCCTCACAGTTGAAGACCGGGGTGCCCAGCTGACTCGGTCAGTAGAGCATGTGACTCTTGATCTCAAGGTCCTGAGTTTGAACTCCACATTGAGTGTAAAAACCACTTAAAAAAAAAAAAAAAAACGTTATCACAGACCTTAAAACTGACTTGCCCCACTTCAGTAGTGACAGGCACTTACTACCCAGTGATTCTTGTAATACTTGGACTTCTTCTCAGTTCCTGCTTTTAAAAGTCTCATTTGAGGGCACCTGGGTGGCTCAGTCAGTTAAGCATCAGACTCTTGGTTTTGGCTCAGGTCACGATCTCAGGGTTGTGAGACTGAGCCCCACATTGGGCTCCGTGCTCAGCAAAGAGTCTGCTTGGGATTCTCTCCCTTTCTCTCCCTCTCCCTCTGCCCCTCTTCTTGCTCTCTCTCAAATAAATAAATAAAATCTTGAAAAAAAAGTCTCATTTGTTTCTCTACTTCTGAACTATTTCTCTATTTTAAAAACATCATGACATGCATGTGTGTGCGTTAAGTTATTCATCACCCTTGTTATAGGTGGTAAGGCAGACTTTATTCAAGGGAGGCTACTACACTTTGGTTATTATTCAAGGGAGGCTACTACAGCATGATTTGTATAGTAGGGAAGATTGGACTCAAATCTGACTCCCACAAACTCCAGTGGGGATCTGTACCCAAAGAATAGTGTTTGGGGCAGTGGATGGAAAATTACTAAGAGGAAACACCAGGGTTAAAGGGAATTCTTGCTAGACTGACTCACCAGAATTTTTGCTGAAGGCAGGCCAGAATGATAAGATGTTGAAGCTGGTTAGCTACCAATGGTGGGAGATTTTTGCTGAACTGACTTAGCAGGATTCTTGCTCAAACTGGATTTTACAAAGGCAGAGAAGGAAGCCCAGGTTCACGTCTAGTTAAGCACAGGGATTAAAGGAGCCTGATTAGAGTTTGGTCAAAGGAGAGAGCCTTGGTCTTGTGTGTCCCACCCCCCACTCCTGCCCTCCCATGCTTCTCATGGAAGCAGCATCAGGGGCTTCCCAAGGGGGAAGAGAGCACCATAGGGATGGCCAGCTTTTCAATATGTGGGACAATGGCATGTGGTTGTTAGACTGAGGACCATCTGTAGATATAAATTTAACTAAATAAAAATGGAATCATCGATTTGGATAGATTTAGTGAACCACCTGCATGAAATATATAGCTGTAAGGCTATGGGAAAATTGTCTCTATTTACTGATGTAGATATTAAGTACTCAATAAAGGACATACATGGTCATCTGTAAATATGCCTCCCCTCTCATCCATGTTAAGTCGTGTTCTCGCCTCAGGTCTCACAGCTTTCCAATCTACTCTGCACAGTTATCTGAAGTTAACAACTGCCCTCTTAAATATCTTCCATGATTTCTATGCTAGATTCCCTCTGTTTTCCCTAGCGGGGAGCACAGATTAGGATTAGAATTAAGGGGCTCCCTTGCCCTGGGTTGTCCAATGGCATATTACCAATGAGAAGCACTTGCAGGACGGGAGGAAGTTGAAAGAAAGGTATTTAACCCAGACAACCTCTCTGTCACATTACCCTGGGGGTTGGCTGCGTGTCTTCAGGAAAGGTCATATGGAGTCTCCCTCTCTAGAGCCATCCTCTCGAATGCCTGTAACCAGTGCCTTCCCAGGGCACTTTGGGCCCTGCAGGGTGGTGACGCTGTGTTATTGCTGCCCCTGTGTACTAGGCTGTTTCTTGCTAGTTTTCTTAATGCTGCCCACGTCTTTGTATATAGTCCCTTTATTAAACTCTCCTCAATCACCCAGGCTAACCGTGCCGTCTGTTTCCTGCTAGACACGTGGTGAATGTAGCTTTTCATTGTTCTGAGATAAAGTTTTGAAATTCTCGCCAAAGGCATCACGTCTGTCCATGCCCAACTTGGCCTTTCTTTGTATTTTCACATTTTTTCACATTTTAAATCATTCCTCTGTTTGCCCTACCTGGGGGCAACTCACCCTCCTCTTCCACTTGGTTTCTCCTGGGGGGAGAGGTATAACTGGAGAGGGGCAGGAAGGAATCATCTGCATGCTGGAAATATCCTATGACTCTTCTGGATTATGGCTGTACAAGTCTATATGTATTTAAAATCTCATAAGCTGTATGCTTGGTATTTGTGCATTTACTGGGTGTGTGTTGAACAACAATAAAAAAAATTTTAACAGTGTAAAACAAAAAAAAATAATGACACATTTTAAGTGGGAATCACAAAGCTATGGTGATAAATGCCCTAATATGCTAAATTCTCTTAAACACTACAAATACTGAAAATGACAAATATACAAAGATTCCTTTAAACTTAACACAAACTATACTAATACTTTGGATTTCAATGACTGCATTTCTATAACAAATTCAGAGCCTTCATAAGCGTGAGTTATAAGGGTTTTTAAACCCTGCCTACAGCTAGATAAAGTTTTAGTTAATATGTTTGAATGACATAAAGAAAAATAAAACTTGTTTAAAAATCTTTTTAATTTTTTTAAAGGGAATGCATGCATATTAAAAATGCAAAAGGAACCAAGGTCTGTACACTAAAGAATAAATTTCCCTTTAGTCTTTGTCCTTTTGTCTTACAGACTCTTTCTTAGAGGCAATCACTTCCCTGCATATCTTTCTGGACATACACAGGCATCTCCACAATCTTATATGTATGCACATACTGTTCTCTCACACTTATTTAAAAAAATGGCAAAATACCTACACATGCTGTTCTGAACAATTGGTTGTTTCACTTAATATACATCTCAGGGGTTCATTCTATATCAGGAAAAAGTTTTGCCTAATTTTTCAAAAAGTTTGTAAAATATCCTTTTATTTGGAAATACCATAATTTATTTAACCTACTGTTTCTGATTTCTTCAGTAACAAGTCATGCTGCAGTAAATATCCATGCAAACACGTATACATTCATCGCTGTATATTAGTAAATACCTTAGTTGTTTGCTTTTTGATATTTATTTTACTGCATTTCAATGATTATGTTATATCACTCCTCCTCCTGTGATTGAGTATGGTGCATAGTTACCGATGCCTACCCGGAGGAACACAGAACAGAACACAGTGATAAACTAGAATTAAATCCTGTCCTCTAGAAATTTGAGTCCTAGTGGGAGAAAAGAAAACATAAGGGCAGATGAACACGTATTTTGCAAAGCTTCTCAGGTATAATATATCTAACCTGAATCATTTAAATTTTGTGTTTAATTTAGATCTATTAGTTCTTTGGTGTATGAAGAAAATCCTGTTGAAAGTTCAAATGTGCAGTTCGTAAGTACCTGTTAATCTGGTTTGTCCCTTCCTTCCTTCCTTCCTTCCTTCCTTCCTTCCTTCCTTCCTTCCTGCTTGCCTTCCTTCCTGCCCTCCCTCCTCTCGTTCTTTCTTTTTTACTTTATTCTTTGATCTTTATTTTATTCTATATTACCTTATTCTTACTTCTTTTATTTTACTTTATTCTTTTTTTTTAAAATATTTTATTTATTTATTTGACAGAGAGACAGCGAGAGGGAACACAAGCAGGGGGACTGGGAGAGGGAGAAGCAGGCTTCCCGCTGAGCAGAGAGCCCGATGTGGGGCTCGATCCCAGGACCCTGGGATCATGACCTGAGCCGAAGGCAGACGCTTAACGACTGAGCCACCCAGGCGCCCCTATTTTACTTTATTCTTATTTATACTTTATCCTATACTACTTTATTCATCTTGGGGGATGAGCAGCTAAGAGTGGTTCACTGGTAAATTAATGCCAAAGAAAGAAAAGATCTTCTAAGATCAAAAGGATGCCATTGCTTTTCCTTTGGCAAACTAAGTTATTTTAGTAATAATCAAGTCCTGGTGCTCCAAAGTCCTTCTGCCCTCCGTGGAGCCCCAGGAGAGCTGTGATGATGGGTTGGACAGCTCAGAATCCGACTGTAGCAACCAAATCTGTGCTTTACATTTTATCAAGCTCACTGAGGAGTTATTTTCATGCTAAATAATTTTGTTCAGTCAGACACCACTAAAGCACTTGAACCTCAGCTTGAGCCTGGACAAACTCTTCAAGCCATTTAAATAGGACATAAGTCCTTCGATATCTCTTAAAACAGTTTCATAGTTAATTTCTTTCAGTTAAAATAACAATTTCCCTTTTTACTTTCCTGACTGGACTCTGCCTGATACAATGAAAATTTATGAAAATATACTATGACGTTATTAGTGCTCTGTCTAGGAAGAAGTCTGGAAAGAGAAGTTTTGTAAACCCAGTGAACATAAAAAGAAAACGCAACATCTTCTAACCATCCCCATTCACTGAGGCTTTTTATTTTATAAAGAAAAGTCCTCAGAGGATGAAATAAAGTTGGTTTTTACTAGTTAGTTTAAATACAAATAATTTGATGCTATTTTTTTATAAATATTTAAGCACTGAGTATTTAGATATAACAGTTTTGTGTCCTCGATGGATGACAAAATTATCAGTGGAAACAACTTGAAGCTTGGTGTTCAGAACTGTGGTCCCCTAATAGAAACACTTTCCCCCAGGGATCATGAAAACACCCACATGATGATAGAAGTTTTCACTTTTCATTTGGTTGGTTTGAAACATGGTTCTTACTGCTTTTTGTTTGACAAATTATGGACTTAAGTGCAGTGTGAATATCACTGAACTGTGCATGGCAACAAAAGGAAAAGGTATAAATGAGCCAAATTTTCACTAGGGATTAAGGTGTTTATTTATTTTTTTAAAGTGATTTGGTCAGTTGTGCATTTTATTTGTTTATTTAGTTATTTAGTTATTCATTCATTTTTCTAAAGATTTTATTGATTTATTTTAGAGAGAGAGAGAGCAAGCATGAGTGGGAGGGGCAGAGAGAGAGAAAGAATCTCAAGCAGATTCCCAGCTGAGCACAGGGCCAGATGCAGGGCTCGATCCCAGGACCCTGAGATCATGACCTGAGCTGAAACCAAGAAGAGCCAGAGGCTTACCTGGCTGCGCCACCCAGGTACCCCGGGATTAAAGTGTTTAAAAACATCTATCATTTGGTAATAAGTGGAGTGAGCATTTTTTGGATTTTAACTAAATTTTCTCCTTCTTTATTCTTCCTTCTTTCCTTATCCTCCCTCCCTCATTTTCTCCCTTCCTATCATTTTTTTCCTTTTTATCCACTTTGGCCTTCTGTGAGGCTAGTCCATGCTGTTCCTCTGAAGTCAAAGGGACAATCACACAAACGGATTCACCCTCCCAGAGCCAATTCTCTGGTGACCTGCTGTAATCGCTTTGCCGGCAGCACATTGCACATTGTTAAAGGGCACACCTGTCCAAAGTAGGACAAAAGTAGGTAATGTGGCCTCAGGAGGCATATTCTGTGTATATGTACTGATGACAGCATAGCCTGCCAAGAGTCTATCCATAAGAGCTTGGGCGTAAGTGCCTTTTCTGGTTGAGTATCAGCAAAGAGGAGAGCCGCCAGGCACGTTGCCGAGTTGCGTGGTAAGAAACCTTAGCACAACAGATAATTCATCTCTCAAAGATTTTAGCTCCAAATTACCTCATTAGACAAATTCTGGTAAGCCAGAGAAGAATATATTAAAAGAAGAAAAAGATCAGACTTATTGATAAAATTGATTTATTGATTTATTATTTTTGCTTGTTGAAAGGAACCAAACTTAAAATACTGGTCTAAAAAATAAATCTGGATCATTTTTTTAAAAAAAAATCATGGAAATTCTAAAGAGGCAACGATAGCAGGACCCAGAGCAGTTTTTTTCTTAAATTTACTTCACAGGTAAGATCCCTTACCTAAGAAACTACTCAGTGAGTGAGATACATCAAAGGAAGATAATATCTTTTTTTTTTCCCACAGAAATAGTCTCAGAGGTAAAACAGCTGAGCTATGTCACCAGCAAGGGAAGAAAAATCATGCCTGATAAAGCAGGTATGATATGTCCTTTCCTAAAATTGCCACTTTATTTACAATACATTATTGAGTTCAATGGATATTTTCCTTCTTATTTGAGGGAAATACATATATATTAACAGAATTTTAGGTAATTAATGCTTAGGGAAAATTATTACGTGAGTCTTTTTTCTTTTTGCAAATCTGAGAAAATCATTCTTTCAGAGTCCTTGTGTCTGTTTCCTTATTATGTTATTTTTTCCCTTAAAGAATTAAATTTGAACTAAAAGACAATGCAATTCTTGCTCCTCTCCAGAATTGTTTGCAAATGTTTCTTATTACCTCCTAGCAAAAATAACCAATAATTTCCTATGCTTGCCTCCTGTGATTGTTTACAATGTTGTCACTCATTTGGTCCCTGGAAATGTTATTGGTTCAAAAAATAATAAAAAAATAAAAGGTATAATAATAATATTCTCTGAGAAAAGTGAGATGTCATAGTGGGTTTAACCTTGTTTAATCTTATTAAAAAATTATTGTATCTTTTTTGGAAGTGAATCTTCAAAGTAAAGGAATCTATTCTGTTATATTGTTTAAATAACAAACAAAACCTCAAACTTCATGACCATTTTGTTGTTTCAGGAAGTGGTAGACCAGCAGCCACATTTGCATTTGCTTTCTTGCTTTTGTAATTTGGGGCCAAGAACGTACAGGTAGGGGCTTAAAGTTATTACCTTTGACATTACCTTCACAATTCACCCATGTAATAACTTTTTAAGTAAATGTGTGCATCTGACTCTTTTTGTCTTACTCTAACACTTAAATGTTTAAACACTTCCCTGATATATATAGCCTTGGATCAGAAACTTGAGGTGATGCATACCCTGTTTCCTTCCACACAAAGTAAATAAATAAGACGAAATAAATAAAATTCACTTTACAAACCTAAGAGGTTAAGTTATATCAATTCTTTCAGGCATTAAGTTTTCAAAAATGAAACTTCAGACTCTCCAAATTATACCATGAACTACTGAAGAGTGTACATTTTGTACAAGGAATGCTGTGTCTATGGATATACAGTGACAAATGCTTAAGTAATTTTATGGTACTTGTTAGCTATCTTTAAAGATAATTTTTAAAAGAATTAAAGAAAAAAAATTAAATTCACGAAAGCAAAGAAGATAAGCAGAATAAAGTTAATTCACTAAAGAAGTTAATTTGGTATTTAAGACTTCATTATATTCAGTATTTTATGGCTTAAGTGATAAGGGATCAAATAATTTGTACTGTGTGTTCCAAAATTGATAATCCATAGTTTAAAAAGGACTTGAATAAATCTTTGTCCTTCTTACCTCTTACTTCTCTGTTTTTTGTTTTCTCAAGTTCAACTCCATTGCATAACATTTGATTGGCACAATTAAAACATATCTAAAGAAAAATGCAAATCTGAGAAATTAAATTATTGTATCCAGAGCAAATAAAATGTGCCATAATGTTAAAATTCCAAATAATACACATTGGAAAAAATTGCTGAGCTATATAATAGCAAATATGGTAAATTATTTTCAAAGGTACTTATATTCTCATTTAATGTATTCTTCTCAGGCTAAAGTCCACTTCTCCAACCTGGCTTTAGATCTCAGTAATGGTTGTCCTTGGTCATCAGAGTCACACACCCAGTGCTGGCACTGGAAAAACAAATCAAACCTCAGTCATACTCTGGGTGAGTCAGTCTCATTATTTTCACATTTTCAGGGCAAGAGCATAAAGTATGTAAAGTGACAGTTTAAACAATGAGCACGCCTGTCTGTCAAATTTGTTACCAATAGAAGCCTTGCAATCTGTGGACAAGGAGACCTCAACTTAAATTTGAATTTGTGGATGCAGTTGCTATATGAAAGGAGATTTACAGAATCTTTCATTTCAGTATTCCCTCCTCCTTTTTTCTGAGATTACTCATGTATATAATTTTGTGGGCTTTAGCACATTTTCAGTTTACCATAAATTGCTCTAAATGCTAAAAACTATATTGTTCACATTGGAAAGAGAAATGTTTCTTAAATTAAATAGTGTGTATCAAGCAACAGGATCCGAAGAATTTGCAAATACCCACAAGAGAAATTAAGGGGGAAAAAAAGCACAATCTTTAGATTGTAATTATTGTTTGAGTTAAACACTAAATAATGGTTCCATAGGTCCCAGTTATTCTTGAGGGGCTTTTATCAGCAAAATGGTTAATTTAAGTGGGACAGAGAAAATTCTCAATCTGTTTATAGATTTGGCATCCTGAGAAAGGGCTACATATTAGTGCAATCAGAACATGGGCATTTACCTGGGTTGCTTAGGTGGTTTTAACTGGGTTACTTAGACGTTGGGTGACAATATTCATTTAGTTGTCTTTAGTTCCTTCCTAGTTAAGGGACAGTCTTTGGACTACTAGTATTAGCATCTCCTGAGAGCCAGTGAGAATTACAGACTCTCAACATCCACCCCAGAATCAGAGTCTGTGTTTTAAAAAGATCCTTAGGTGATTCCTATGTACTTTAATATTTGAATTTGAAAAGTAATGCTCCTGGTAGATAGGAGTTCAATTTGGGATTAGAAATGCAGCTAGCTGGGCCTTTCTGAAAATTTGCCCACCAACAGTTTTCCTTGTTTTTCCTCTTTCTTTCACAGAAAGGAGAGAAGCACAGTACTTTTGCAAAAGACTAATAGTATCTACAGGACAAAGACAATGAATTCACCTGATCTTTGGAACACTTCAGAAGTACAGGTTTGCTTTGCTTTGGTCAACAATTCATGCCCTAGAAATGTGAGGTCTGTGCTGAGTGTGTGTGCCATGTACGTTATCATGATTGGTGCTATAGTGATGACCATGCTGGGCAACCTGGTTGTGATCATTTCCATCACCCACTTCAAGCAGCTCCAGTCCCCAACCAACTTCCTGATTCTCTCCATGGCCACCACTGACTTTCTGTTGAGCTGTGTGGTCATGCCCTTCAGTATGGTCAGGTCCATCGAGTCCTGCTGGTATTTTGGAGACCTCTTTTGCAAAGTCCACAGCTGCTGTGACATCATGCTCTGCACCACCTCTATTTTTCACCTCTGCTTCATCTCAGTGGACCGCTACTATGCTGTTTGTGACCCTTTGCATTATGTCACCAAAATTACCATCCCTGTGATAGAGGTCTTTCTGCTCATCAGTTGGTCCATTCCCATCTTTTTTGCCTTTGGCCTGGTATTCTCAGAGTTCAACATAATTGGTGCAGAAGACTTTGTTGCAGCCATTGACTGCACAGGTTTGTGTGTATTGATATTTAACAAGCTCTGGGGGGTGCTGGCCTCCTTTATAGCCTTCTTTCTCCCTGGGACTGTCATGGTGGGGATTTACATACACATTTTCACAGTAGCTAGGAAGCATGCTAGGCAAATTGGCATGAGTCCTATCAGGAAACAGGGAGGGTCAGAAAGCAAAATGAAAGTATCATCCAAAAAAGAAAGCAAGGCAACTAAGACTTTAAGCATAGTCATGGGAGTGTTTGTGCTGTGCTGGCTGCCCTTTTTTGTCTTGACGATCACAGACCCTTTCATTAATTTTACAACCCCTGAAGATTTGTACAATGTCTTCCTCTGGCTGGGTTATTTCAATTCCACTTTCAATCCCATTATATATGGCATGTTTTATTCCTGGTTTCGCAAAGCATTGAGGATGATTGTCACGGGAACCATCTTCCACCCTGACTCTTCCACCCTAAACCTATTTCCTGCAGATGCTTAGGCAATGTTCTCCATTCTCCAAGATTTTTTCCTGGTACAGAATCTTGGATGCTCTTTCCCCCAAAGATAGGGCCATGGACTTACTGGATAAAGATATTCTTCCAGTTGGTGTTATGGACACCTAAGTAAGAGCAATAGATCTAGCTTTCTGGGTGTACCAGAGCTACCAAATTGGTCAATTTCTGGGGTTCTGGAGGAGGCACCTCCAATAAAAAGAAACTCTGCCCCATGGCTTGCTGATTCCTGAATTTACACAGTTAGGGATTTAGATTTATTTATTTTGATTTATTTATTTATTTTATTTTTTCATCCTATGACCTGGCCAAATGACATCACACATAATAAATCACACATATTTTTATTTATTTATTTATTTATTTATTTATTTATTTATTTATTTATTT